>NC_080112.1:77441162-77741162 GCF_950005125.1 Chionomys nivalis | reverse complement strand
GAGGACATGAACACCTTAATCATGAAGAAGTAGAAAAAAATTGACTTTATGAAAGTGATTGACACACTTAAACAGCAAGTAAAAAATGCCCTTATAGAAATGGATGAGAAGTATAACAGAAAGTTTGAAGAATTGAGTAAATCAGTGAATGATACCCTAGGAAACCAAGGAAAAACAATCAAACAGATAATGGAAACAGTTCAAGTCTTGAAAACTGAAATGGAGGCAAAGAAGAAAACACAAACAGAAGGCTGGCTGGACATGGAAAATCTAGGTAAACGAATAGAGACTACAGAAACAAGCATAACCAACAGAATACAAGAGATTGAAGAAAGAATCTCAGATTCTGAAGATACCATAGAGAAAATAAACACGCTGATCAAAGAAAACAGCAAGGCCAACAAACTCTCATCACAAAACATTCAGTAAATCTGAGACACAATAAAAAGACGAAACCTAAGAATAATAGGAGTAGAAGAAGGGGAAGAAGCGCAGCTCAACGGTCCAGAAAATATATTTAATAAAATTATAGAAGAAAACTTTCCCAACCTAAAGAAAGATATACCTACGAAGGTTCAAGAAGCATACAGAACACCGAATAGGCTGGATCAAAAAAAAAAAAAATCCCCTCGCCATATAATAATCAAAACACAAAGCATACAGAACAAAGAAAGAATATTAAGAGCTGCAAACGAAAAAGGCCAAGTTACTTATAAAGGTAAACCTATCAGACTTACACCTGATTTCTCTATGGAAACCATGAAAGCCAGAAGGTCCTGGATAGATGTAATGCAGAAACTAAGAGACTGTGGATGCAAGCCCAGACTACTATACCCAGCCAAACTTTTGTTCACTATAAATGGAGAAAACAAAATTTTCCAGGATAAAAACAAATTTAAACAATACGTAGCCACAAATCCAGCCTTACAGAAAGTAATAGAAGGAAAATCACTAATCAAGGAGTCCAACAATGACCACAATATCTCAGACATCTAGAGACCCTTCACCAGCGCAACTCGAAGAAGGGAAACACACAAACTTTATTACTAAAAAAATGACCGGAGTTAACAACCACTGGTCATTAATATCACTTAATGTCAATGGACTCAACTCACCTATAAAAAGGCACAGACTAAGAGATTGGATACGAAAACAGGATCCAACATTCTGCTGTTTACAAGAAACACACCTCAACCACAAAGACAGACACCTACTCAGAGTAAAGGGTTGGGATAAGGCTTATCAAGTAAATGGACCTAAGAAACAAGCAGGTGTGGCCATACTAATTTCTAAGAAAGTTGACTTCAAACTTAAATCAATCAGAAGAGATGAAGAGGGACATTTTCTACTCATAACAGGAACAATTCATCAGGATGAAGTTTCAATCCTGAATATCTATGCCCCTAATATAAAAGCACCCACGTACGTAAAAGAAACATTGCTAAAACTCAAGGCAGCAATCAAACCGCACACATTAATAGTAGGAGACTTTAACACTCCTCTCTCACCAATGGACAGGTCAATTAGACAGAAACCTAACAGAGAAATAAGAGAATTAATGGAGGTAATGAATCAAATGGACCTAACAGACATCTATAGAATATTCCACCCAAATAGGAAAGAATATACCTTCTTCTCTGCAGCTCATGGAACCTTCTCGAAAATTGACCACATACTCGGTAACAAAGCAAACATCCAGAGTTACAAAAAAAAATATCTGTAACCACCTGTATCTTATCAGATCACCATGGATTAAAGCTAGAATTCAACAACAGTGCTACCCCCAGAAAGCCTACAAACTCATGTAAACTGAACAGTCAACTACTGAACCATACCTGGATTAAGGAAGAAATAAAGAAAGAAATTAAAGTCTTCCTTGAATTCAGTGAAAATAAAGAAACAACATACTCAAACCTATGGGACATTATGAAAGCAGTCCTGAGAGGAAAGTTCATAGCACTAAGTGCCCACTTAAAGAAAACAGAGAAAGCACACATTGGAGACTTAACAGCCCACCTGAAAGCTCTAGAAAAAAAAGAAGCAGACTCACCTAGAAGGAGTAGAAGACTGGAAATAATCAAACTAAGGGCTGAAATCAACAAAATAGAAACACAGAAAACAATTGAAAGAATCAATGAAACAAAAAGCTGGTTCCTGGAGAAAATCAACAAGATTGATAAACCCCTATCCAAACTAATCAAACGGCAGAGAGAGAATTTGCAAATTAATAAAATCAGAAAGGAAAAGGGGGACATAACCACAGACACAGAGCAAATTCAGAGAATCATTAGATCTTACTAAAAAAGCCTGTATGCCACAAAACTGGAAAATGTTAAAGAAATGGACACTTTTTTAGATGAATACCATATACCAAAGTTAAACCAGGACCAGGTAAACAACCTAAATAGACCTGTGAGTCGCGAAGAATTAGAAGCTGTTATCAAAAACCTCCCTTCCAAAAAAAGTCCAGGACCAGATGGTTTCAATGCGGAATTCTACCAGAACTTCCAAGAAGACCTAATACCTATACTCCTTAATGTATTTCACAATATAGAAACAGAAGAGTCATTGCCAAATTCCTTCTATGAAGCTACAGTAACTCTGATACCAAAACCACACAAAGACTCAACCAAGAAAGAGAATTACAGGCCAATCTCACTCATGAACATCGACACAAAAATCCTCAACAAAATACTGGCAAACCGAATCCAAGAACACATTAGAAAAATTATCCATTATGATCAAGTAGGCTTCATCCCAGAGATGCAGGGATGGTTTAACATACGCAAGTCTATCAATGTAATCCATCATATAAATAAACTGAAAGAAAAAAACCATATGATAGTTTCATTAGATGCTGAAAAAGCATTTGACAAAATTCAACATCCCTTTATGATAAAAGTCTTGGAGAGATTAGGGATACAAGGGCCATCCCTAAATATAATTAAAGCTATTTACAGCAAGCCGACAGCTAACATCAAATTAAACGGAGAGAAACTTAAAGCCATCCCACTAAAATCAGGAACACGCCAAGGATGTCCACTCTCCCCATACCTCTTCAATATAGTTCTTGAAGTCTTAGCAATAGCAATAAGACAACATAAGGGGATCAAGGGGATTCGAATTGGAAAGGAAGAAGTTAAACTTGCGTTATTTGCAGATGATATGATAGTGTACTTAAGCGACCCCAAAAATTCCACCAAAGAACTTCTACAGCTGATAAATACCTTTAGTAATGTGGCCGGATACAAGATCAACTCCAAAAAATCAGTCGCCCTCTTATACACAAAGGATATGGAAGCAGAGAGGGAAATAAGAGAATCATCACCTTTCACGATAGCCACAAACAGCATAAAATATCTTGGGGTAACTCTAACCAAGGAAGTGAAAGATCTATTTGACAAGAACTTTAAGGCATTGAAGAAAGAAATTGAAGAGGATACCAGAAAATGGAAGAATCTCCCTTGCTCTTGGATTGGGAGGATCAACATAGTAAAAATGGCAATTCTACCAAATGCAATCTATAGATTCAATGCAATCCCTATCAAGGTCCCATCAAAATTGTTCACAGATCTTGAGAGGACAATAATAAACTTTATATGGAAAAACAAAAAGCCCTGGATAGCCAAAACAATCTTATACAATAAAGGAACTTCTGGAGGCATTACCATCCCTGACTTCAAACTCTATTACAGAGCTACAGTAATGAAAACAGCGTGGTACTGGCATAAAAACAGAGAAGTCGACCAATGGAATCGAATAGAAGACCCTGATTTTAACCCACAAACCTATGAACACCTCATTTTTGATAAAGGAGCTAAAAGTGTACAATGGAAGAAAGAAAGCATCTTCAACAATTGGTGCTGGCACAACTGGATGTCAACCTGTAGAAGAATGAAAATAGACCCATATCTATCACCATGCACAAAACTCAAGTCCAAATGGATCAAAGACCTCAATATCAATCTGAACACACTCAACCTGATAAAAGAGAAAATGAGAAGTACCCTACAAGATATGGGCACAGGAGATCGCTTCCTATGTATAACCCCAGCAGCACAGACATTAAGGGCAACATTGAATAAATGGGACCTCCTGAAACTAAGAAGCTTCTATAAAGCAAAGGACATTGTCACTAAGAGAAAAAGGCACCCTACTGACTGGGAGAAGATCTTCACCAACCCCGCAACAGACAAAGGTCTGATCTCCAAAATATATAAAGAACTCAAGAAACTAGACGTTAAAATGATAATTAACCCAATTAAAAAATGGGACACTGAACTGAACAGAGAATTCTCAACAGAAGAAGTTCGAATGGCCAAAAGATACTTAAGGTCATGCTCAACCTCCTTAGCGATCAGAGAAATGCAAATCAAAACAACTTTGAGATATTATCTTACACCTGTCAGAATGGCTAAAATCAAAAACACCAAGGATAGCCTTGGCTGGAGAGGTTGTGGAAAAAGAGCTACCCTCATCCATTGCTGGTGGGACTGCAAACTTGTGCAACCACTTTGGAAATCAGTGTGGCGGTTTCTCAGAAAAATTGGGATCAACCTACCCCTGGACCCAGCAATACCACTCTTGGGAATATACCCAAGAGATCCCTTATCATATGACAAAAGCATTTGTTCAACTATGTTCATAGCAGCATTATTTGTAATAGCCAGAACCTGGAAGCATCCTAGGTGTCCTTCAATGGAAGAATGAATGAAGAAAGTGTGGAATATATACACATTAGAGTACTACTCTGCGGTAAAAAACAATGACTTCTCGAATTTTGCATGCAAATGGATGGAAATAGAAAATACTATCCTGAGTGAGGTAACCCAGACCCAAAAAGAAGATCATAGGATGTACTTACTCGTAATTGGTTTCTAGCCATGGATAGGGGGCCACTGAGTCTATAATTTGTGGTCCTAAAGAAGCTAAACAAGAGGGCAAACCCGAGGAAGTACATATAGTTATCCTCCTCGCTATGGGAAATAGACAATATTGCCGGGCAAAAAATTGGAATCTTGGGGGTAGGGTGGGATGGGGGTAAGGGGAGATGGAGAGAGAAAAGTGTGAAGGAGAGGATGAGGGGAACTTGGGGAAATGGGATGATTGGGGATATAGGAAGGTTGGATAGGGGAGCAGGGAAACTCATATCTTAATTAAGGGAGCCACCTAAGGGTTGGCAAGAGACTTGAACTTGGGGTGGCTACCAGATGCCCAGGGCAATGTCCCCAGTTAGTTCCTTGGGCACCTGAGGATAGGGAACCTGAAATGAACCTATTCTATAGCCATACTGATGAATATCTTGCATATCACCATAGAACCTTCATTTAGCGATGGATGGAGATAGATACAGAGACCCACACTGGAGCACCGGACTGAGCTCCCAAGGTCCTAATGAGGAGCAGAAGGAGGGAGAACATGTACAACGAAGTCAGGACCACGAGGGGTGCACCCACCCACTGAGACAGTGGGGCTGATCTATTGGGAGCTCACCAAGGCCAGCTGGACTGTGACTGAAAAAGCATGGGATAAAACCGGACTCTCTGAACATGGTGGACAATGAGAGCTGACGAGAGGCCAAGGACAATGGCACGGGGTTTTGATCCTACTTCATGTTCTGGCTTTGTGGGAGCCTAGCCAGTTTGGATGTTCACCTTCCTAGATCTGGATGGAGGGGGGAGGACCTTGGACTTTCCACAGGGCAGGGAACCCTGACTGCTCCTGGGATTCGAGAGGGAGGAGAAGAGGAGTGGGGGGAGGGGGAGAGGGGCGGGGGAGGGGGAGGGAAATGGGAGGCGGGGAGGAGGCAGAAAATTTTTTTTCAATAAAAAAAAATAAATAAATAAAAAGAAAAGATGCATAATGTATTAGGCATTACTAAACATAATGAAAATCAAAAGGAGATATCTCACCCAAATAAGAATATTTATTAACAAAGAAGCTAAATAATAAATGTTAATGAAAATGAAGAAGTAAAAGGACTTTTTCTGTATAACTGGCTGGAATGTAAATTAATATACCCATTATGGAAAACAATATAGAGGCTCCTTAAGAAACTAAACATGGGTTTTCCTTAGTATTGAAGTATCTCACTTGTTGATATATTAAAGGATATATATAATATCTAGGAAGAGACCTAGACCTCAATATTTATTGTTCCAGTATTGACAGTAGCCAAGATATGGACTCAAAGTGTTCATCACTGGATGGATGAATGTATGGATAATTAAAATATATTGGAGGCACATAAATATTGCTCAACCATATAAGGACTAACATCCTGTCACATATGACAAAGTAGATGGAAGTGGAGGACATTGTATTGAGTGAAATAAAACAGATACAGAAAGAAACATGCTGCACATTCTTTCTCACTTGTGAAAAAAATAAAATTATTCCAAATGTCAAAGAGAATAGAATGATAGTTTGTAGAGGCCAAGAAGGATTACATGGTAAGTGTCAATGATACAGATAAAAATGTAGCTATATAGAAAGAATCAGTTCTTGTATTCTGAAGCACTGTTACTGAATACAGTTGGAATTCTTTTAGGCAGGGCTCATAGTCTCCTTAATAAAAATAATCTCTAAGATGGTGTCAGAAGGAAGCTCAAAGGCGATTTTATTAGATTTTCAGAGAAGACCAGCAGGGCAGGTAAACTGTAGATCTTGGCAGCTGACCAGCAGATTCAGCAATGGAGTTTGGCAAGCACTTGCATGGCAGGAGGCATCAGGGCTTCAAAAAAAGACAGAGAAAACCCAAAGTGATATGGAAAAGCATGCATAGGTTTTTGGCCATGATCAAACAAAGAGATAGACAGAGAAATAAAACAGAAATGTTATACTTCTCTGAAAAGCAAGCAGAGTCGGCAGCACTATGTGATTGAAGCTTTGAAAGCAGCTTCATCCGAGGGCAGGGCTACTGGAAAGAATAAGTATACTCTATCATTAACAAGAGAAATGTGTCTCCTTTCTTCTTGTCTGTCATCAGAAAAATCAGTTTTCCTATGGTATGGGCTCCTGGCAAGGTACCTGACAGCCACAGCTGGATCCACTCTTAAAAGCAAGAGGCAATATTATGTGATAGTTTTGGGGTAGTTGATAATGTCAGGGCCAGAGGTAGAACTTAGATCCTACTTGTCAACACAGAAGGAAGTAGTTTTTTTTTGATGGACTGCCACAAAACCCAGATAACCCTACCTTTTCATATGGTGATTTAAATCCTAAAGAAGAAATTTCTTCTTCTAGTGTTACCAAGGAAACGGGGTGGGATCCAAAGTAGACCACGATGGAGGAATCCATCCCCAATGACTTACAAGGCCCCTCCGTCTAACAGTTATGTGTGATAGGGTGATTATAGTCCTCAGTGATTTATGATGTTTTTTATAAATTGAATACCTTGATACTTTCAAACACAAATGACAGAAATGGAAATTCTCTACACTGATTTGATCACTACATACATATTGAACAATAAATAAATGTACTAAAATGCCACATTGTACCTCATAATATACATGATTGTCTTTTAGTAACTGAATAACTATAACTTGTAAAAACTGTAAGAAAAGTTTCAAAACTCTTTATATTGCCGATGTTTTGGAAGGTAAAGGGCATGAGAATAGAGGTGATAGCTTCTGTAAAGATGTAAAGAGTGTTTATTTACCACCGAATGATTCTGTCAAATTTTGTGATTGGACGAACTTGTTAGGGTTGCTTGCAGCAGTATGGTTGTGTAGCTACTTACAGGAATGTGGGTCACTCAAAAGAAGCTGGATCAACAGGAAGTCCCACCCCAGCAGGGGTGATGCCGTACAAAAGCTTCAGCAGTGGATTCTTACTCTTAGCCGGCCTTCTACTTCCTACCTCCCATATACTTCTTGTTTTGGAATACTCTTCAAGTCCATACTTACCTTGGTGGGGGCGGTGGCTCAGAGAGGTTCTAGAGACAGTTTTCACTCACCTACAGGGGAATGTAATGACTCTATTACCATTACTGTACACCTAGCTGCCATACTATGGTGCTTTACAGATTTCAATTTCTGGACCAATTGATTCCTGAGCTAAGGTATTCTGCAGTTCATAAAAGTGACATCTGTTCTATAATGGCAATGGTCGTGTGGCAGGACAGCTGTATTATCATATCCCTTCCCTTCTCTTCCTACAGCTTTTACAGTCTTTCTGACATGTCTTCTAGGATGTTTTCTTAGCCTTGAAGGAGGTGATAGATATGTATGATTCTTTAAAAATCGGGCTGCTGTGCTCACAGCAGGCTGCTCACTTATTCTTAGCAACTGGATCGTATTAGAAGTCTATACACTAAAACTTGAACCCTGCAAAAGGAAGTCTCTCTGACTGATGCTGACAGTATAGCAACTCCTTGGATAAAGCGCAAATGTTTAGAAACAATTTGACAGACCCACCCCATCAAACCCATTTTACAAAACAATAGCATTAGTATATGATGAAGTCTCTGCCCCTAACCACAAGTGTTTGCACTGGGTTACAAAAAACATGGGTTTTCCCCTGTGGTGTGTCCCATAAATCAAATCGCAAAGTATTTGAATGTACTTACAAAAGCATGACACTATCATCATGCCTGATATTCTGACAGCATTAGTATGATTGAACATTCTCCATCAGAAGCCTGTAAAACTTTTCTTTTTTAAATACAAATGCTCTCATTTTGTGAACCAGTTAATTTATTGGGGTTGCTTACAAGAGTATGGTTGTGAGGGATTTTAGGAGAATGAAATCTACCAGATACTTCCTAGATTGATTTCTGCATGTCATATTCTGACATGTTACCAACATTACTGGCCAAAGGGAGTGTTGTGGTGCCTCTGGGACCTATCTGACCTTCAAATAGAGGGAATTTGCCCATCCCTCACAGTGGAATTTGATATAATAACCTTAAGCTCTGAGAAAGCCTTTTCCCATCAAAAGGGAACCCTCCCTATTCCTTTAAAACTCTTTAACTGCTGGGTTTAACTTTATGTTCCTCCAGATACTTTTCCAAATCTGTAACATACTCAATCATTAGCATTAATGTGTTGACAGAATCTTTTAGGGTTTACTGCTGTTTTCTAAGAAAGTGACGAAAGTGAAAATTAGTCTCAGGATTCAGCAATGAAGGGACTACTATGAGTAAATATGAACAAGGTCAATGTAGCATAAGAATTCCACCAACTATATCAGGTGTTTGTCAAAAAAAAAAGCAATCTTGTATATAGTAGCATGGACAGAGGACATCATTAGTTGTTTCCAGTCAGCCCTCTAAGTAGTTACACAGGGTTTACTTGCCTGCTGAAAACCGGCTTTGTGTTGAATTAATAATCTCTATATTTACAGGCTCTTATATCTCCCAACCATACAAAATCCACCTTACAGTTTATATCAATGAAGAAAACGCCACCACAATAATATGGCACAGGTGTCGTACCAATCTATACACTTTTAATATACTTTATAACACTGGATAAAGGTGTATAATGTAGCTTCTTGGGGGATATGTTTCCACTCATAGGATGAATTTAACCCTGTTCACCTTTATCGCTCTAGCCCCGTATTCATCCAGCTCCCCTAGAGCTTTTTATCCTTCACCGTAGTGGGCATTGTGATGATCGCTTTCTTCCATCCCTTCAGTATTATTCTTCATGCTCTAAACAATTGCAGAAGCTCATGAGCACAGCATCTGTTCCTCTTTCAGCCTTTCCCCAAGAAAATCCGGGTCGACATCAGCACTAATGCTGCCACAGTCGCTTTAAAGTGAAATGGACAGGTTTCTTTGCTTGGCTTCTGTCTTAGTCACTTTTGCATTGCTGAGATAAAAATACCATGACCAGGGCAATTTATAGTAGAATTGGTTTATTTAGCTTAGAGTTCCAGAAGGATAATAGTCCATGATGTGAGTCGTAGGTAGCAGGCAGTGGGCAGCTGAAACGACTGAGAGCTTACATTCTGAACCAAAAACAGGAAGTGCAGACAACCACTGGAAATGGAACATGATGTCTGAAACCTCTAAGCCCATCACTAATGAGATACTTCTTCCAGCAAGGCCACACCTCATAAGACTACCTAAACAGAGCTGACAGTTATGGACTAAGGATCCAAATGCCCAAGACTTGTGGCGAACATCTCATTCCAACTACCATGGCCTCCATTTTTCTAATCCCTTCTGGAGTGCTTCAGGTTATTACAGATATGATTAACCTAATTCTTTAAATAAACCGTTACTCAGACTTTCCAGAGCTACCTTACCTCTGTAGCCTTATCTAGCTCAGGGAACTGGGTACTAACTATTGCCCCTCTCACCCCGACTTCCCTATCATCTTGTCTGCAATCTATCTCTCATGAAATGCTTTACTTGTACAAACCACCATAGCCATCTTAAAACAATGTGCCATATATGCTACCTTTAGGAATGGTAATAAATATTATAATACTTCAGGGATTCCCCAGGAGATGCAGATGCTACAGACAGACAGACTTTCCCTTTGGACAGATACCTCAGCTTCAGTTGCCATCTTTTTATCCATATAAATGATCATTAAGATTCACCTTTGGTTTTGTTGTATGTGCCTTTGTTCCATGCATATTTGTTATAAGACCTTCATTGGAAAGGCTAAAAGAAGCATCAGTTCTCTGCAAATCATATACCAACTGACCAAAGAAACAGCTTTATCCAAGTCCAGCTTGATGAATCAGTGAATTTATTGAGGTTACTTACTGAACATGGATGAGGGGATTCTTGGAAGAATTTGAGTGGCTCAAGAGCAATGATATCAGCAAGATGTTCCCATCCAGCATGGGTGCTGACTCATGAATACTGCCTCACTATGCTCACATCTACCACCACTCTTCCATCTCCTATATACTGTGGCACTCTATAAAAACATATGTTGCTATGGGGGCAGATTCAGGAGTATTGTATGGAATCTTGAACAAATTTCTGGTAGACCTACATTCTTCTACAAAGGAATGATACCAGCATTGTATTGCTTGGCTTATCTTGTCACCTTAACTGCTGGTCCAAAATATCCTAGGTCACTGTAGAAAACTCTGATTCATGATGACAGTGTCATGCTACACCAAAGGAAATATCTATGCTATAATAGAGGTAGTTGAAGAATGTTCACAATTTTATTGTAATGATTTTAGAATATTGTTACCTTCAGATGCCTATTACATTGATAGCAAACCTCCCAAATCATCTTTCACCAACAATAACTGTTTTGTTGATAGTATTACTTTAATAAAATGTTTGCCTATTAATTTAAATAAAATAATTGTATAAAATATTGAATACAACTTGAAATGGTATGTTTTCATCATTTGTGTATATAAACATATATATATATAACAAACATTTAAATCGTATTATATGCTGCATGATCTTATATTTATAACAAATCAGTTTGTAATTCAGATGTCATTACTATTTTCTAAAAGGAAAAATGAGCTTAAATGTATTCATACTGTCTTGAAATTTATTGCACATAAGTACAAGTTATACAAATGTTTTTCATATTTTAATAATTTGTCTTTATATAGTGATCATACTATTTGTTTTTACTTCACAAGAAAGGACTCCAAAAAGTCAGAAGAAAACACAATTTCCTGAAATCACATGTTTGGGAAAATTAGAGTCATGATTCTAAGCTTTGCAATATTTGTAAAATATTTTAATTTGCGTAGTATTTTTAAAATTCCTATCTTATAATGACTAAAGGTAATAGGTGGTGCTGAAGAGATTGCTCAACAGTTAACACTTTTGTTTTTACAGCAGATCAGAGTTTTGTTTCAAATATCGCAATGGTACCTCACAATCATTTGTAATTCTAGTTCCCGACAATCTAGTTCCAGGCATAAATATGGTGCACATACATGCTTTCAAGAAAAACACTCATACACATAAAAAATTAAAGAATAAGGATAAATATCATATTTATCAGTCTCAAATACCCCAGGCTTGCACAACAAGTTTGAATCTAACTCTATTTTTCTATCACATCACACTGCTTCTCAGTTTTTGTCTTCCATCAGAACATAATCTAACCTTTCATTATATTCTTCATGAAGATAGAACAATTGAGGACCCTAAGATAGACATACATAGATCTAATCTACATGGGAAGTAGAAAAAGACAAGATGTCCTGAGTAAATTGGGAACATGGGGACCTTGGGAGAGGGTTGAAGGGGAGGAGACAGGCAGGGAGGGAAGACGAGAAAAATGTAGAGCTCAATAAAATAAATTAAAAAAAAGTAAAGAAAATGATGTCACAAACTTTACTTAGTCCCGTATTCCTTTTCACTTACCAATCCCAAAGCTATAATGTAGCCAGAACTGGGCATGGGCTTTGAGGTTTAAAAAGACTCCGGTGTTCTCAATGTTCTCTCTCTGCCTTGTGGTTGTGAATCTAGCTGTAAGTTCTCAGCTGTTCATTCACTCTGCCATATTGGACTCTAAGCAACTGAAACTGTAAGCAAATTACATGTTGTCTTTTATAAGTTGTCTTGGTCATGGTGGTTTATTACAGCAGTAGAAAAGTAACTAAAATATGCATAATCTGTATTCTTTATTCTGTTCATCTTTTGTGAATAAGGAATACTTATTTTTCCCATCCATTCTGAATCAAGCAGTTTCCGGCATAGTACTGTGAACATACTGTTTGTTCTACCTAGAAATGTTGTTTTTCCCCCTTGTTTCTTCCACTTGTTCTATTTTTGTTCCACTACTAATTAGATCCTAGCTGGACTGTGGAATGGAGAGCTCAGAGCACATATGGGCATATGACTGTCAATTACAGTATTATTATTTCCTAAGCATCTTCCAAGCAATTCATTTGCTGTGGATATCTTGATTTATAAAACTAATTTCAGCTGGATATTGAAACTAAGGCTTTTAACAATTTGTCTTAATTTATAGCCAGAGAGTGGTAAAAGCCAGCTGATGTCTCCATAATTATACTTACTACTCGTGTGCAATTTAACGTAGGTCAAACTAGTCTCAAGAAACTATAACCTAACAGAACACTTCGCTTCCCTTTGCTGCTTCTAATTGAGATGGAAAATAACTACTTTTGGGGGCCATGGTCGATTTTTATATTGAGTGATATCTAGAATTTTTTCCCTGTGGGCTGTTCTTGTATCACTGCAGGACTACACATGTTTTGATTAGGAGGCTACCTTGCAAAGGTAAAAGGATATTGACGACTAAATTGGACTTTAAATTGCAATCTGAAATATCATAGCCAAGGAGGATAATCAGAATTGTGCTTAAGAGTCAAGAAAGTCTCATGTTAGAAGATAACTTGTAAAAGACTGACGACATAATAAAAGTAATATTAACAGGCAAATTTGGTGTGCATGGGGTACATAAAGAATTTGTTCCAGAAAGAGGGGTGCCTTAGCCATTAGTTCTGGCTACATTATAGCTTTTGGGAACCTTTTCCTCGTACTGGATTGCCTTAATACAAAGGGAGGTGCTTAATCCTTCCTCAATTTGATATGCCATGTGTTGTTTATACCCATGGTAGACCTGCCCCTTTCTGAACAGAAACAGAGGAGGCAGAGGGGAGAGAGGAGGAAAACTAGGGTTGGGATGTAAAATAAATTAATAAATTTAATTAAAATAAATAGAGGACGTGTAGAATAAAAAACATTAAGATAATGGAGATAAAAAGGGACTCTAAGTTGTATAGCCCTGATTTCATGCCTCTGCATTTTGATGAGTAAAAATGAAAAACCAAGTCAAGACAAACAGATGCTTGTATTCTCTGTGATGTGGAAAGAAAACGTGGTAGGGCCTACAGCATTTTCAACCATTGAAGGTGTTTCATGTAGGTACTAACTCTGACCAATTGCATAAGTAGAAAACAGTGGAGCCATGTGACTACTAAAGGTCTACAAGATTTCCCTAGCCATTTTTAAGGTCTTTGAAATGTTTTCAGTAACCATTATTTTTCCCTGTACAGTGGAATAACATCATATAGACTTTCCCATGTTTATATTTTTCTAGACCACATTTGCTTTCATTTGTACCATTATTTCAGGGCACTGGACTCTACATTCTGAAGCAGTACTATATTTACAAGAATGCATTGTCAGGTTTATTTTGCAGATGGGATCATTAAATTATTCTAGTTTCACTGTACATCATAATTTATAATATCCAGTGATTAAAACACATAGTTGTGAAAAAATTCAGAAGAATTTGATTCAGTAGGGCAGTAAAGATAATATTCCTAGCTCATCAGAAAAAGAGGCTTTAAGTTTAAACTCATTAATAAACTCATTAATAATATGCCCCGTGAAGATGGCCGGGTATTTGAACAAATTTATATAACAAAGACACTAGAAAACAGAATATTAAATGTGAATATATTTAAAATTATAGAGATAAGAAAATGGGAAATTTGAAAACAGCTGAAAGTAAACAACAACATAAATAGATGAGAATCATGGAAAGCATTCTGATTCTCAGAGCATTTTCCTCATAGAACAAAATTATCTTATACTTTTATGGGAACACAAACCAATAAAAAGAGACTCACAAGCTAGAGACTGACCAAGAACCCGGTTGGGAACAATCTCCACAATAAACTAAGGCACAAAGAACTCTAACTACAGGATAAGAGTTAAACACAATAAAAAATGAATTCATTGTATTACAGCTCAAGTTTATAGTATCTGTAGTATCTGGGTAAAAACCAAATTGTTTTAAGTCTCTTATTTTCCCTGTAATTAATTTTGGGATTAGTTATTTGAACACAAGAACTCAGAGAAGCAAGATGTTTTGGCATTAGAAACAATTATGAACTTAAATGATAACAATTTAAACATTATCATCTTTAGTTCTGTGACTAAGGCAATTCTTTTTACTATGTTTATTAAAGCAATGGCCATGTGATCATGTTTGAAAATATCAATAAGAATGATAAATGATGTAGAGTAGTTTGTAAAATTAAGTGGGTGTGTATATGTGTGTGTGTGTGTTGCTGTTGTTTGTTGTTTTACTCTTTTGGCTCTTTGCTCTTGGGAGCCTGCAACACAGCTCCCAAATAAATTCATGTGGAAAGTTATTACTTACGAATGCCTGGCCTTAGCTTGGCTTATTTGTACCCAATTTTTCTTAAATTATCTTGTCGACCTTTTGCCTCTAGGCTTTTACCTTTCTCTATTCTATATATCTTTCTCTCTTTACTTCTTATTCCATGGCTTGCCCTGTAGTTGGGTATCTGACCCCTGGTCTCCTCTCTCCTTTTTGTTTTCTGCTCCTTGATCTCTCTTCTCAGATTTCTCCTCCTATTTACTCCATTTGCATGCCAGTCCCATCTATTCCTCTCTCCTGCATAGCTATTGGCTGTTCAGCTCTTCATTAGACCATTCAGGTCTTTTAGACAGACAAAGTAACAAAGCTTCACAGAGTTAAACAAATGCAATATAACAGAATCAACATGGTCAATAAGACAAAACCTACAGAATGGGAAAAGATCTTCACCAACGCATCAGACAGAGGACTGATCTCCAGAATATACAAAGATCTCAAGAAATTGGTCATCAAAAGAATAGATAATCCAGTAAAAAAAAATGGAGTACAGACCTAAACAGAGAACTCTCAACAGAGGAATCTAAAATGGCTGAAAGACACTTAAGGAAATGCTCAAAATTTTTAGCCATCAGAGAAAGGCAAATCAAAACAACTCTGTAATTCCACCTTACACCTGTAAGAATGGCCAAGATCAAAAACACTGATGACAACTTATGCTGGAGAAGTTGTGGGGTAAAGGGAACACTTCTGCATTGCTAGTGGGAGTGCAAGCTGGTACAACCCCTTTGGATATTAGTGTGGCAATTTCTCAGAAAATTAGGAAACAACGTTCATCAAGACCCAGGAATACCACTTTTGGGTATATACCAAAAGGATGATCAATCATAGCACAAGGACATGTGCTCAACTACGTTCACAGCAGCTTTGTTTGTCATAGCCAGAACCTGGAAACAACCTAAATGCCCCTTGACCGACGAATGGATAAGGAAAGTGTAGTACATTTACACAATGGAGTACTACATAGAAGAAAGGATAATGACATCTTGAAATTTGCAGGCAAATTGGTGGATCTAGAAAACATCATATTGAGGGAGATAACCCAGACCCAGAAAGACAAATAGCATATGTACTCACTCATAAGTGGCTTTTAGATATAAAGTAAAGAAAAACAGCCTACAGTTCACAATCCCAGAGAACTAAGACAGCAAAGAGGACCCTAAGAGACATATGGATCTAATCTACATGGGAAGTAAAAAAGACAAGATCTCCTGAGTAAAGTGGGAGCACAGTGACCCTGGGAGAGGGTTGAAGGGGAGTGGAGAGGAAGGGAGGGGAGCAGAGAAAAATGTATAGCTCAATAAAATCAATAAAAAAGAAGCAACGTATCTTTGAATCATTAAACAAATGTTGCCTAGCATAAAGAAATGTAATACATCTTCAGCTAACATTCCACAATATGTAGTGTTTTCTAGAAGTGAAAAACATGTTAACTAAAATCAGTTAGAATGTAAGACAGAAGGTAGCTCAAAATACTGTGTACTGAATAGGTCACAGAGTGGAGAGAATATACTACTACCAGTTTCCCAAATTAATATAATTTCTACCTGTATTCTAAATACTTATGATAGCTCTCACAAAGTCATTACTTTTTAAAATAGACACAGACTATTGCAGAGAACCACATCTGGTCAAAATGTAGAGAAGAAGAGACTGTAGAGTACCCAACCCCAACTTACATATGTGAAATGCAAACTGTATACCTAAGGCTCAGGGAACATAAATTCAGGGAGCATAGCACATTATAGGATAACTCCATTTAAACTCTTTATATATAAAGGCTGAAAAATGACCACTATGATAGTACTGTCTTTTACAGTTGTAGTTTTCCATTGAACTTTTTGGAACTGTCAGTGTGTTACTTATTCCTTCCCATATTCCCTTATCTACTCAGCCCTTGCCTCCCACTTCCCATTCAACTCTCCCTTTACCATTAGTCCTCTTGACCACTTTATATCACTACTTTATGACCCCATTCCTTTAAAATGTACCACCTATAGTTCCTTATTAATTTTCTAACCTCTGTGTGTATTCCTGATGAATACACATATCTGAAGATTCAAGGCTAACATCCACAAATGAAAGAAAACATGTTTATCTCTCTGGATCTGATTACTTTTCTCAGACTAATTGTTTCCTTCTCTGTCCATTTGCTGGGAGATTTCATAATTTCAATTTTTCTAAACATTTTCTAATTAATATTCCATTGTGTAAATATACAGAGTTTTTATGTCCACTCATCAGTTGATGGACATTTTTTAATTGGATTGATTAGCCCTTTACGGTCTAGTTTCTTGAGTTCTCTATATATTTTGGAGATCAGACCTTTGTCTGTTGCGGGGTTGGTGAAGATCTTCTCCCAGTCAGTGGGTAGCCTTTTTGTCTTAGTGACAGTGTCCTTTGCTTTACAGAAGCTTCTCAGTCTCAGGAGGTCCCATTTATTCAATGATGCCCTTAATTTCTGTACTGCTGGGGTTATACATAGGAAGTGTTCTCCTGTGCCCATGTGTTGTAGAGTACTTCCCACTTTCTCTTCTATCAGGTTCAGTGTGTTCAGACTGATATTGAGGTCTTTAATCCATTTGGACTTGAGTTTTGTGCATGGTGATAGATATGGTTCTATTTTCATTCTTCTACAGATTGACATCCAGTTTTGCCAGCACCATTTGTTGAAGATGCTCTCTTTTTTCCATTGTATACTTTTAGCTCCTTTATCGAAAATGAGGTGTTCATAGGTTTGTGGGTTAAAATCAGGGTCTTCTATTCGATTCCATTGGTCGACTTCTCTGTTTCTATGCCAGTACCAAGCTGTTTTCAATACTGTATCTCTGTAATAGAGTTTGAAGTCAGGGATGGTAATGCCTCCAGACAATCCTTTATTGTATAAGATTGTTTTGGCTATCCTGGGTTTTTTGTTTTTCCATATAAAGTTGATTATTGTCTTTTCCAGATCTGTGAAGAATTTTGATGGGATTTTGATGGGGATTGCGTTGAATCTATAGATTGCTTTTGGTAGAATTGCCATTTTTACTATGTTGATCCTCCCAATCCAAGAGCAAGGGAGATCCTTCCATTTTCTGGTGTCCTCATCGATTTCTTTCTTCAAAGACTTAAAGTTCTTGTTAAATGTTATAAATACTATCCATGCATATTGTATTTAGAGAAGAGCCTAATTTCTCTCCCATTTAAACATACTGTTGTCATGCTGTTGTGTATGTTGAACCAGCCCTGCATCTCTGGGATGAAGCCTACTTGATCATAATAGATAATTTTTCTGATGTGTTCTTGGATTCGGTTTGCCAGTATTTTGTTGAGGATTTTTGCATCGATGTTCATGAGTGAGATAGGCCTGTAATTCTCTATCTTGGTTGGGTCTTTGTGTGGTTTTGGTATCAGGGTAATTGTAGCTTCATAAAAGGAATTTGGCAATGACTCTTCTGTTTCTATATTGTGAAATACATTAAGAAGTATAGGTATTAGTTCTTCTTGGAAGGTCTGGTAGAATTCTGCATTAAACCATCTGGTCCTGGGCTTTTTTTGTAAGGCAGATTTTTGATAACCGTTTCTAATTCTTCGCGACTAACCGGTCTATTTAGATCGTTCACCTGTTCTTGGTTTAGCTTTGGTATATGGTACTTATCTAAAAAAATGTCCATTTCTTTTGCATTTTCCAGTTTTGTGGCATACAGGCTTTTGTAGTAAGATCTAATGATTCTCTGAATTTCCTCTGTGTCTGTGGTTATGTCCCCTCTTCATTTCTGATCTTATTTATTTGCATGTTCTCTCTCTGTCGTTTAATTAGTTTGGAAAGGGGTTTGTCGATTTTGTTGATTTTCTCTAAGAACCAACTTTTTGTTTCATTGATTCTTTGGACTGTTTTTTTGTGTTTCTATTTTGTTGATTTCCGCCCTCAGTTTGATTATTTCCAGTCTTCTACTCCTCCTGGGTGCTTCTGCTTCTTTTTTTTTCTAGAGTTTTCAGGTGTGCTGTTAAATCCCCAATGTATGCTTTCTCCGTTTTCTTTAAGTGGGCACTTAGTGCTATGAACTTTCCTCATAGCACAGCTTTCATCGTGTCCCATAGGTTTGAGTATGTTGTCTCTTTATTTTCATTAAATTCAAGGAAGACTTTAATTTCTTTCTTAATTTCTTCCATGACCCAGGTGTGGTTCAGTAGTTGACTGTTCAGTTTCCATGTGTTTGTCGGCTTTTTGGGGGTAGCATTGTTGTTGCCTTCTAACTTTAATCCGTGGTGATCTGATAAAACACAGGAGGACACTGATATTTTTTTGTATCTGTGGCGGTTTCCTTTGTTACCGAGTATGTGGTCAATTTTCGAGAAGGTTCCATGAGCTGCAGAGAAGAAGGTATATTCTTTCCTATTTGGGTGGAGTGTTCTATAGATGTCCGTTAAGTCCATTTGCTTCATTACCTCCAACAATTTTCTTAAGTCTCTATTAGGTTTCTGTCTGATTGACCTGTCCATTGGTGAGAGAGGTGTGTTGAAGTCTCCTACTACTAGTGTGTGTGGTTTGATGTCTGCCTTGAGTTTTAGTAATATTTCTTTTACATAAGTGGGTGCTTTTATATTAGGGGCGTAGATATTCAGGATTGAGTCTTCATCCTGATGAATTGTTCCTGTTATGAGTATAAAGTGTCCATCTCGATCTCTTCTGATTGATTTTAGTTTGAAGTCCATTTTGTTAGAAATTAGTATGGCCAGACCAGCTTTTTTCTTAGGACCATTTGCTTGAAAAACCTTTTCCCATCCCTTTACTCTGAGTAGATGCCTGTCTTTGTGGTTGAGATGTGTTTCTTGCAAATAGCAGAATGTTGGATCCTGTTTTCATATCCAATCTCTTAGCCTGTGTCTCTTTATAGGTGAGTTGAGACCATTAATATTAAGTGATATTAATGACCAGTGGGTGTTTACTCTGTTTATTCTTATTGTTTTTGGTAGTAGAGTTTGTGTGTCTCCCTTCTTTGAGTTGTGCTGTTGAAGGGTCGCTAGATGCCTGAGTTATTGTAGGCAGTGTTGGCAATGTTGGATTCCTTGGGTTGTGATTTTCCTTCTATTACTTTCTGTAGGGCTGGATTTGTGGCTACATATTGTAGGAAGTGTTCTCCTGTGCTCATGTGTTGTAGAGTACTTCCCACTTTCTCTTCTATCAGGTTCAGTGTGTTTGGACTGATATTGAGGTCTTTAATCCATTTGGACTTGAGTTTTGAGCATGGTGATAGATATGGATCTATTTTCATTCTTCAACAGGCTGACATCCAGTTTTGCCAGCACCATTTGTTAAAGATGCTTTCTTTCTTCCATTGTATACTTTTAGCTCCTTTATCAAAAATCAGGTGTTCAAGCCGGGCGGTGGTGGCGCACGCCTTTAATCCCAGCACTCGGGAGGCAGAGGCAGGCGGATCTCTGTGAGTTCGAGGCCAGCCTGGTCTACAAAGGGAGTTTCAGGACAGGCTCCAAAACCACAGAGAAACCCTGTCTTGAAAAACAAACAAACAAACAAAAAACAAACAAAAAAAAAACAAAAAAAATCAGGTGTTCATAGGTTTGTGGGTTAAAGCTAGGGTCTTCTATTCGATTCCATTGGTCGACTTCTCTGTTTCTATGCCAATACCAACCTGTTTTCAATACTGTAGCTCTGTAATAGAGTTTGAAGTCAGGGATGGTAATGCCTCCAGACAATCCTTTATTGTATAAGATTGTTTTGGCTATCCTGGGTTTTTTGTTTTTCCATATAAAGTTGATTATTGTCTTTTCCAGATCTGTGAAGAATTTTGATGGGACCATCCACCTCCATCCAGGTCTAATAAGGTGAGCATGCAAACTGCCTAGGCTCCCACAAAGCCAGTACGTGCAGTAGGATCAAAAACTCATTGCCATTGTTCTTGAGTTCTCAGTAGTCCTCATTGTCCATTATGTTCAGCAAGTCCGGTTTTATCCCATGTTTTTTCAGACCCAGGCCAGCTGGCCTTGGTGAGTTTCTGATAGAACATCCCCATTGTCTCAGTGTGTGGGTGCACCCTCGCGGTCCTGAGTTCCTTGCTCGTGTTCTGTCTCCTGCTCTTGATTTGGACCTTGAGATTTCAGTCTGGTGCTCCAATGTGGGTCTTTGTCTCTGTCTCCTTTAATCGCCTAAATGTTTTTTTTTGGGGGGGGGTTCACCTTCTTAATTAGCTTCTCTAGGATCATGCATAATAGGCTCAACGTCCCCTATTCATGGCTAGAAACCAAATATGAGTGAGTACATCCCCTGTTCCTCTTTTTGGGTCTGGCTCACCTCACTCAGGATAGTGTTTTCTATTTCCGTCCATTTGCCTGCAAAATTCAGAAAGTCATTGTTATTTACTGCTGAGTAGTACTCTAATATGTATATATTCCATACTTTCTTCATCCATTCTTCCATTGAAGGGCATCTAGGTTGTTTCCAGGTTCTGGCTATTACAAACAATGCTGCTATGAACATAGTTGAGCATATACTTTTGTTGTATGATAGGGCATCTCTTGGGTATATTCCCAAGAGTGGTATTACTGGATCTTGGGGTAGGTTGATCCCAAATTTCCTGAGCAATCGCCACACTGCTTTCCAAAGTGGTTGCACAAGTTTGCATTCCGACCAGCAATGGATGAGTGTACCCCTTTCTCCACAACCTCTCCAGCCAAGGCTATCATTGGTGTTTTTATTTTAGCCATTCTGACAGGTGTAAGATGGTATCTTAAAGTTGTCTTGATTTGCATTTCCCTGATCGCTAAGGAAGTTGAGCTTGACCTTAAATGTCTTTTGGCCATTCGAACTTCTTCTGTTGAGAATTCTCTTTTCAGCTCAGTGCCCCATTTTTTAATTGGATTGATTAGCCCTTTACGGTCTAGTTTCTTGAGTTCTCTATATATTTTGGAGATCAGACCTTTGTCTGTTGCGGGGTTGGTGAAGATCTTCTCCCAGTCAGTGGGTTGCCTTTTTGTCTCTAGTGACAATGTCCTTTGTTTTACAGAAGCTTCTCAGTCTCAGGAGGTCCCTTTTATTCAATGATGCCCTTAATGTCTGTGTTGCTTGGACTTCCCACAGGGCAGGGAACCCGGATTACTTTTAGGGATGATGAGGGAGGGGGACTTGATGGGGGAGGGGGAGGGAAATGGGAGGTGGTTGCAGGAAGAAGTCAGAAATCTTAAATAAATAAATAAATAAATAAATAAATAAATAAATAAATGAAAAAAAATAAATTGTTTATCTAAGCCAGGTGGTGGTAGCTCATGGCTTTAATCCCAGCACTTGGGAGACAGAGGCAGGCAAATCTTCGTGAGTTTGAGGCCAGCCTGGTCTACAAAGTGAGTTCCAGGACAGGTAGGACTGTTAAAGAGAAACCACGTCTGAAAACCCAACAACTAACTAACTAACTGGATAGATAGTTTATCTGATCTTGATTTAACTTTGGTACATGTATTGAGAAAATTACTCATTTCTTTTGAGTTTCCAACTTTGTGGAATACAGGTGTTTGAAGTATGACTTAATGATTCTTTGGTATCTGTTGTTATGTCCCCCTTATTATTTCCAGTTTTGTTACTTTGGATATTCTTTCTCTGCTTTCTAGTTAGTTTTAATAAGGGTTTATCTCTTGTTGGTTTTTAATAAAGAAACAACTCTTTGTTTCATTGATTCTCAGAATTATCTTTGTTATTGATTTCTGCCCCCAGTTTTATTATTTCTTGCCATCTGCTTCTCTTTTTTGTCCTTAGTTGTAGAGCTTTCAGGTGTGCTGTTCAGTTTCTAGGATGAAATCTCTTCGATTTTTTTTTTAATGTAAGCATTTAGTTCTGTGAACTTTCTTCTTAGCACCACTTTCATTGTGTCCCAAATGTTTGGGTATGTTGTGTATTCATTTTCATTGAATTCTAGAAAATCTTTGATTTCTTTATTTCTTTCTTGATTGAATTTTCATTCAGTATAGAGTTACTTAGTTCCCATGAGTTTGTAGGCTTTCTGATGTTTCTATTGTTGAGATCCAGCTTCAATCCATGGTGGTCTGACAGGATGCAAGGAATTGTTTCAATTTTCTTTTATCTGTTGAGGCTTGTTTTAGGATCAAGTATGTGGTCAACTCTGGAGAAAGTTCCATAAGATGCTAAGATGCTGAGAACAAGATGTATATGTATGAATGTGTGTGTGTGTATGTGTGTATGTTGTATGTATACCTTTGTGGTATAGGTGTTAAATATGAAATGCTCTTCTTCATCTCTTTTGATTAAATTTGGTTTGAAGTCTATTTTGTTAGATATTAAAAAGGTTATACCAACTTGCTTCTTGGGGCCACTTGCTTCGAAAATCTTTTTCCAACCTTTTACTCTGAGGTGTGCTTTTTGCATGCAACAGAAGGTTGAATCCTATTTTTCATCCATTCTGTTAGTCTGGATCTTTTTATCAGGAAATTGATTCCTTTCATATTGACAGATATTAATGATTGTTAATTCCTGTTATTTTCTTGTTGTTGGTGGTGATGGTGTGTGTCTGTTTCTTTTCTTTTTGTTTTGCTGATTTGACAGATTTCTCATGTTTTCATGAGTGTAATTAACCTCTTTAGATTGGAATTTTCTTTCTAGTATCTTCTATAGTGCTGGATTTGTAGATAGATACTTCTTAAATAGATTTTATCATGTTATATCTTATTTTCTCTATCTATGGTGACAGAAAGTTTTTCTGGGTATAGTAGTCTGGGCTGACATGTGACTTTTATAGTCTGTGGCACATCTGTCCAGATCATTATGACTTTTAGAATCTCCATTGAGAAGTCAGGTGTAATTCTACTAGGTCTCTCTTTATGTGTTACTTGGTCTTTTTCCTTTGCAGCTTTTTAGTGTGCTTTCTTTGTTCTGTATGTTTAGTGTTTTGATTATTATGGGGTGAGAGATCTTTCTTTTCTGGTCCAATCTGTTTGATGTTCTGTGTGTTTCTTGTACCTTTTAAGGTATTTCCTTCTTTAGGTTAGAGAATTTTTTTCTATGATTTTGTTGAAAATACATTCTGGGCCTTTGTATTGGGACCGTTCTCCTTCCTATATTCTTATTTTTCTTAGGTGTGGTCTCTGCAGAGTGTCCCAGATTTCCTGGATGTTATCTGTCACGAATTTTTTAGATTTAACATTTTATTTGACTGAGGTATCCATTTCCCCTATCATTTTGTCAGTGCCAGATATTCTGTATTCCATATCTTGCATTCTCTTGGTGAAGGTTTCCTTTATAGTTTCTGTTCACATTTCTAAATTTTTCATTTCCAGAATTCTGTCATTTTGTGTTTCCTTTATTGCTTCTATTAACATCTACAGGTCCTGGATAGTTCATTTCCTTTGATTATTTGTTTTTTTCTTGTTTTTTAAAGGTATTTATCCATTTCTTCTTATAGGAGTTCTGCCATCCTCATTTAGTTGAGTGCAAACTCTTTTCCTTGTGCTTCAGTTATGCTGGAATATTTAGGGCTTGTTGTGGTAGGACAGCTGGGCTCAGGACAAGACATATTGCACTGGCTGTTATTGATTGTATTCTTATGCTGGCATCTAGGCATCTGGGTTTCAGGTGGTTATAGGTCTAGGTGCTCATTTCTTGGTTTGTCTTTGTTGGGTGGGTGTTTTACTCCTTGGTTTCTGTTACCTTACTGGGTTTTCAGGGAGAGTGTTGTCTGGTGCCTGTTTTAGTAGCCTGACTGGTGTACTCACTGGGAATGTCTGCTGATGTTGGATGCTGTGGGAAAGGGAGGATAAGGAAAGATGGTCTGTTACATATCTAGTGGCAACATTGAAGTTTGGTTATGAGAGGACCTGAGTGAGTGGAGAAGTCTGTGGACAGCCTACCTAGTCCATCAGAGTTGGGGGCTAGGACACAGTGACGAAGCAAGCAGGTCAGGCCAGGAGGGGATGGTCTGTGAGATCCATGGCAGCAGAGGACAGAGTGGAGTGTTGGCTGTAGCTGGTACTTTGTTGCAGTGCTAGGAGTGATCCTGAGTTTTGCTTCTGGAGCAAGAGAGAGAATTACATAAAATCTTCTATATATAGTTTTATACTTATTCATAAAACTTTGAGGAGAAAAATTGTAAATAGTTATTAAAAAGAAAGGCATGCATATATATTGAGAAAATTTAGTTTTATGAATATTAAAAACTAATAGCTTTGATCTGAAAAACATGGGTATATGAAGATTTGCCATAGTATTATTTTATTAACAATGACTTAAACTGTGTCCATCAGTAGTAAGATTGAAAAAGTAGTGAAATATACATATGAACTCTTGAAGCCTTAGAAAGAATGAGTCATATCCAATTGTGTAAATGTACTACATTTCCACTAAACAGTTATCAGTTGATAGACATCTAGGATATTTCCATTTCCTATGTATTGAGAATAGAGCACCAATGAACATATCTGAGGAATTATCGCTGTAGTGGGACACAGAGTTATTTGGGTATTTGGGTATACATGCAAGAGTGTTATCCTGAACCATGTGGATAAATATTTCTAACTTGTTGAGAACCATCCACATTGACTTCCATAGTAGCTGTACGAATTGTTATTCCCAGCAGCAGTGAATAAGAGTTTCCCTTCCCCTCATGTCCATGCAAGCATTTGCCATTATGGTTTTCTATCTGATCCATGCTGGCTGTGGTGAGATGAACAAAGTAGTTTTAAGTTAATTCCCCCTAATACTAGGGGTGTCAAATATATTTCAAAAATGCCTCAGCCATTATATTTCATTTTTGAGAATTTCTGTTTAGTTCCCTGCACTGTTTTGGGTTATTTGTTTTCTGGGTGCTTAGTTTTCTGAATTATTTGTATGTTCTAGATACTAACCCTCTGTTGGATGTATAGCTGGTAAAAATCATTTTCACTTTATTCAAATAATGGCTGTGCAAAGTCTTTTAATTTTATGTGGTGCCATTTATCAGTTGTTAGTCTTAGTCTTAATGCCTGTATTACAAGGTATATTGCTAAGAAATGGAAACAGGCTAGATGCCCAGCAATGTAGGAATAGATATTTAAAAAGTGTCACATTTACAAGTGGAATATTATTCAAAAGAAAATGAAATTGTCAGGTAAACAGATGGAGCAGGAAACAACCATTTTGAGTGAGATAGTCCAGACTCAGAAAAATGAATGTTGCATGATTTCTCTCATTTGTGAATGCTAGGCTTGAAACTCTAGATATGTCTCTTCCATTTGGAATAACCATAGAAGTCATGAAATTAGTAAGAGGATATCTGGGAGGCTTTCAAAAAAGTGGAGTTAGAATGTAATGATATA
Source organism: Chionomys nivalis (assembly GCF_950005125.1). NCBI lineage: Eukaryota > Metazoa > Chordata > Mammalia > Rodentia > Cricetidae > Chionomys > Chionomys nivalis. The sequence continues at coordinate 77,714,757 of NC_080112.1, read as the reverse complement.
AAGTGTAAATAAGAATATTGAAATAGGAAGGATGAAATGGGGATGGGAGAAGGTTAGATGAAAGAATAAAGGGAACAAAACCTAACATTTAAGATCCTTCGAAAAAGTTGTATGGAAACCTGCTACTGCAGAAGCTTTCTAAAATATAAACGTGTACACGTATAAAAGCTTTTATATGAAATTATCATCAAAGGGGACACCAGTGTCTCTGATAGGCATCATAAACCAATAAAACACCCAGTACCCAGAAAAGGTTATTTTTTTTGGAGTCATTGGCTACAAAGGTCCTATAGATCCTCAAACAGTATAGGCAATTACCTTTGCTCTTGCTTACTCTTCAGAATTTGATCATTCAACCCCATTACCAAAGACACCACATATCTAAGTGACTAAGCATTGAGAAATCAAGCCGGCACTTGCCTGGAAGCTTCTTTCTTACTGGCTAGATTTCATAGTACCAGGAAATTCTATGAATGCTGTTGGATGAAAAGGGGAATCATCAATCTTTTTTTATTAGATTATTTTAAAAAATACCAATCCAAATTCCCACTCCCTCCCCTCCTCCCATTCCCTCCCATCCCACCATCCTCTAATCCTTAGAGAGGGTAAGGCACTTTGCTTTGTGGAAAGTTCAAGGCCCTCCCTATTATATCTAGGCTGAGCAAGGTATACATCCAATGAGAATAGAATCTCCAAGAGCCAATACGTGCAGTAGAGATAAATCCCAGTGCCATTGCCAGTGGCTCCTCACTCTGCCCCTGCCATACAGCTGAGTTTGATCCTATGCTTGTTCCTTCCCAGTCCAACTAGAGTTGGTGCACTCCCATTAGCTCATGTAGACTGTTTCAGTGGATGAGCCCTTCATGGTCTTGACCTCTTTGCTCATATTCTCATTCCTTCTACTCTTCAACTGGACCTTGGGAGCTCAGTCCAGTGCTCTGATGTGGGTCTTTGTCTCTGTTTCCATCTGTTATGGGACAAAGGTTCTATAGTGATATTTAAGATAATCATCAGTCTGACTACAGGGAAAGGCCAGTTCGGGCACCCTCTTCTCTACTGCTTAGGGTCTTATCTGGGGTCATGGTGTGGGAGGTCCTTCTGTCTATGTATTGCTTTCATTGGTTAATGAATAAAGAAACTGCCTTGGCCTGTTGATAGAGCAGAACTTAAGGTAGGCGGGGAAAGCTAGGCAGAAGTCTGGGAGAAGGAAGGAGGCAAGAGAAAGCTAGGCAGAAGTCTGGGAGAAGGAAGGAGGCAAGAGAGAGACACCATGGATCCACCAGAGATAGACCCTGGCAATTTTACCTGGTAAGCCACTGTCACGTGGCAATACACAGATTAATAGAAATAGGTTAAATTAATATACGAGTTTGCCAATAAGAAGCTAGAGCTAATGGGCCAAGCAGTGATTTAGTTAATAAAATTTCTGTGTGGTTATTTCGGGGCTAAGCTAACTGGGCAACTGGGACGAACCAGCGGACTCTCCTCATACATCCTTGTGGATTCCTGGGAATTTTTCTAGAGCCAGGTTTCTTGCTAACCCCATAATGGCTCCCTCAATCAAGATATCTCTTTTCTTGCTCTCATATCTATCCTTCCGCCATCTTGACTATCCTATTCCCTCAATTTCTCCTCAACCCTTCCCTTCTTCCCTTTCATCCATTGCTGCTGGAAATGCAAACTTGTACATCGACTTTGGAAATCAGTATGGCAGTTTCTCAGAAAATCTGGAATCAACCTACCTCAGGATCTAGCAATACCACTCGGTAATATACCCAAAAGATGCTCAATCATACTACAAAAGCATCTGTTCAACTATGTTCATAGAAGAATTATTTGTAATAGCCAGAACCTGGAAACAACCTGGATGCCCCTCAACTGAAGAATGGATTAAAAAAAAGTGTGGCACATTTACACATTAAAGTACTAATCAGCAGTAAAAAATAATGACATCTTGAATTTTGCATGCAAATGGATGAAATTAGAAAACACTATCCTGAGTGAGGTAACTCAGACCCAAAAAATGAATATATTATGTACTGACTCATAAGTGGATACTAGCTATAAACAAAGGATATTGAGTCTATAGTTCATGATCCTAGAGAAGCTAAGTAATAAGGTAAACCAAGAGGAAAACATATATATATATATATATATATATATATATATATATATATATATATCCTTCTGGAAATTGGAAACTGACAAGATTGCCTGACAAAATTGGGAGCAGGGTGGGGCTTAGAAGGTAGGAGAAAAGGAATCATCAATCTTATCCAGTTGACAATGCTGTGATATATAGTAATGACTGTCCTGGTGAGATATACTCACTTCTATAATAGTGGCACAAATATCAGAACAGTAAACTTTCACATTGGACTTAAGAACTGCCTTACAGGATAGAACCCATATCTGGTACAGTCATTAGGACCAAGAACTTGTGGCTAGACTGATTTTAAGCCCCAGGGGAGAACCTACTTTTTGTCTGCTAAATGAACATAATAATAAACATGACTTGGTACACCCATGGATTAGTGTATTGCTCAGTCTGCATCAGATAGACTTCTTTTTTCATTAGGTGATGATTATCATAGAATCTATTATGCCCAAGTTTCTGGTCCCAAATTGAATTTATAGAGCCAGATTCCCGAAGAAAATTACATGCGAGTTTTTTATATTCAAACTCAAGTTTGGACCAACATCTTTTCAGCACCCCAGCATGATAGGTGTGGAAAGTGTGGCAGAGACCCCTGGGAGGGTAGAACTTTTAAAGAGGAAACGCCATAATCAGGGGAGTTCATGTTCTGTTGTCTTGGGATTCGGTAAAGAGGGGCATAGGGGAAGGTAGTTTTGGAAACCACTGGTCAGTTTTTGGGTGCAAAAAAACTAACAAAGAGCCATAAATTAGTGACAAGATTATCTTCAAGCACAGGATACCTCCTAAGAACATCTGGACCTCATTAAATTTTATGGCCCTGTCCCTTAGCTCCTTACTTGGCTATTTTTAGGGTATCCTTTTAGATTGTACTATTGTAGCACATTTATGGAGCTGAGATCACCACCCCCCAGCTCATTATATGGCTTAAGACAAAGCCCCTTCTTTAAAATGGAGTTTGCAAACGCAGGTCCTCACAAATCCCACAACTAGTTCAAATGCAAAGAATAAGAGACTAAAGAATTATCAGCTCTAAATTGGAAATATGTATCACTCTCTCTCTCTCCCAAATATCAGGGCTAATGCACAAGAGGGGTCTGAAAAATTATAAGAGCCGGAGGCAGGGAATAATTACAAAGAGACAGTATTTTGGGGATATGTAGAAGGATCTGCTGGCTGCTTCCTGTCACCCAGCTCCCGGCCGCCTGCCTAGCTTATGGCCCAAAATAACAACACACAAACTGTATTCTTTTAAACACTGCTTGGCCCATTAACTCTAGCCATTACTGGCTAATTCTCATATCCATCTCTAATAATCAACCCATCTCTAATAATCTGTGTAGCACCAGTCTTACCAGGAAAGATTCAGCATGTCTGACCTGGCGGCTTGCTTCATTGCGTCTGCCCTGGAGAGCAGAAGCATGGCGTCTTACCTCACTTCCTCTTCCTCCCAGCATTCTGTTCTGTTAATCCACCCACCTATGTTCTAACCTATGAGGCCAAGCATTTTCTTTATTAATTAACCAATGACCTTCCCACATCATTTTCCCTTTTTCTGTTTAAACAAAAAGGAAAGGCTTTCACTTTAACATAGCAAAATTACATATAACAAAACAGTTATCAAGCAAGAATTACAGTTACAATATTTACATCTATTTTATCTTTTATCATAACAAAGGAAAATAACTATAACTATCTATCTGTTCTTCAATTGCATCAAAGACTCCAGAAGGATATAATATTACCTAATTAAACAAGTAAGAAACTTCCAAAACTCTAGAAGTGACAGAGACATCTTGCTGCCTGGACAGTCACCCAAAGTTCTTTTGTACCACTGGGGCATCCATCTTTGGCCTTCAGCAAATCTCAAAGGCAGTTCAGTCACTATCTGTTGTGTCCTGCAGAATGTCTCGCAGACTCCTTCATGAATCAGGAACCCCAAAAGATCATCTCACCTTTAGGCAAGTTCAGCAATCCTCTCTCTGAGGGTTCTCTGTGTCCAGTTTATGCAATAGTCCAGGCAAGAACAGTTTCTTGCCCAAATGGCTATCAAACTCCATAAGGATCTTCTTCAATGCCCATCTTCCTTTTGAAGTAGATTGGTGCTGCCAGGAGCAGACGTGTCTCATTGTCATGAAAAGTCCTAAGTTATTAAAACATTAAATGCCATATTATGTAGTCTTTGAAAGATATGAAGAATGCCTATCTGAAATATATCTATGTACATCCAGAAAATCTAACTAACATGACTACAAGCTTGATTATTACTGATTATCCATTAACAACCCATATACATTACATTTTTACATGAACTACACAATCACAATACCTTAATCAAGATCAGAAATACATATACATATAACAAAATTGACCTTAAATTTAAATCACTAAAGCAAAATCCATATCAATGCAAATTATTCATATCTATATCAGGGACAGAACAGTTAAGTTGTATATGTTAATTCTCAATGGTTGTAATAGCAAATAGAAGACCTACTTAAATTTAAGGAAGACCAATTCCCTAAATGGAGAGGGGATGTGGGCATGGGCATGAAGTCCCACCCCTAGCTGAAGAATTATTAGTAATATAGACTCACTGGGAGATGGAGAGATGTTTTATTTTATGGTGTCATCCCTTATAGGTACAACATGTTCCAGTGAATTGCTGTATCCATTTGTATATGGGCAGCACTATTGCATGTGATTTTTTTAAGGGTCCATATTGGATGGGTAGGATAGGGAGATAGATCTGGGAGAATTTTGAAGATGGAATGAATGTGATCAAACACAGTGTATGACATCCTCAATGAATCAATTAAAATGCACTAAATTATATAGGTATTTATATACTAATTAGACAGATTCCTTTTGGTTTGTAGAGAAATGGTATGGCTAAATAATATGAAACTTTTGTTTTGCAATTTTGACTTTCCAGACTGATTTTCCTAGTAGCGATAATATTCCCTCTAGCAGCAATTGTTTATTTTCCCTTAAATGCTTACTGCCATTTGTTGATGTTGCTGCTTATTTTCTTGATGATAGTAATTCTGAATGGAGTGAAGTGGAATCAAGATATAGTACTGAATTGCTTTTCCCTAATGGCCCAGGATAGAAACATTTTTTCATAAATTTACTTGTCATTTAACTTCATCTTCATCTTCCAAGTGTTTCTGAAGTTCCACTGCCAATTTGATGATTGAACCTATATATACCTGTGTATTTACCATTTCATGTAACAGTATCCACAATAGCCAAATCATAAATTCAGCATTGGTGCTCACCAGTGGATGAATGGGTAAAGAAATTATGTGTATAAAGGTTTACTCAGCTGTAAAGAAGAATGTTTCATGGAGAATTGATGTAAATGGGTAGCATCATTTTATTAATTAATCTTGTCCCACAAAGACAATAAATGCATGATTCCTTTTGCACATATAATCTAGGAAAATATTAAAAAGAATGAAGGAAAGGTGAGACTGCTAAAGATTTGGAACACTAGGGGAAGGGGGATGACAAGAAAGAATAGAAGGTTTAATAGTATCTAAATACTTTATATACATGTGTGGAAATACCAATATAAATAATTTTAAAGAATTAGGTACTAGTAAGTTGTTCAGAATATGTGAAGTTGAAATAGGATGTTGAAGAATAATATAACATATAGTTAGCTCTTGCTAGGAAAGAATGTATTTATATGTGTGTATGTATTCATCTGTCTATAAACGGAGTGGAAAAGTTGAAAAGGAAGCATCAAAGAAAACATTGCTCCCTGGGAAAGCAGAGTGTGGGAACAAATGACTTTTGCCTTTTCCTAACCAGTAGAAGAATATATTTCAATTATTCTATTTTTGATGTGACATTTTCTCTTTTAAAAATCTGTTTTTATTAGATTATTGAAAAAAAGCCAATCCAAGTTCCCACTCCTTCCCCTCCTCCCATTCCCCTCACACTCCCTCCCACCCCACCACCTTCCAATCCTCGGAGAGGGTAAGGCACATTGCCTTACAGAAGGTCCAAGGCCCTCACTACTATATCTAGGCTGAGCAAAGTATCCATCCAAAGAGAACAGGATCTTGAAAGGCCAGTACATGCAGTAGGGATAAATTCTGGTGGCACTGCCAGTGGCCTCTCAGTCTGCCCCAGCCATGCAACTGTCAATCACATTCAGAGGAACTAGTTTGGTCCTATGCTTGTTCCTTTCCAGTCTGGCTGGAGTTGGTGAGCTCCCATTAGCTCAGGTAAACTGCTTCAGTAGGTGAACCCCCCTCATGATCTTGACCTCCATCAAAGCACTGGACTGAGCTCCCAAAGTCCAGTTGAAAAGTGGAAGGAATGAGAATATGAGCAGGGAGGTCAGAACTCTGTTTTTATTACATATTATTTATTCTGTGTGCCATGGTTGTGACCCATAGCCTTTACCAACAGAACCAACTCTCCAATTCTGCCAAGTCATCTTTCTGTGTAGTTATTTTGTGTTGTTGTTAAAAAGTATATAGTTCATACCATATAAAACATAAATCAACATATTTTCTTTAACTCATTATTGAAGGAAGGAAATAAGGTAAAAGAAAAACACCTGACATTTGCTAATGTAGATAGACTTGATTTCAGGCTTCACACAGTGCTTTCTGCTTGATTGGGACTCACCAGGAGGCTCATCAAGAGAATGACAGGTGTCATTCTCATGCTCATCACAGGATCCTTTCTCATCATTTTCCACAGCCTGAACATATTGCTCTGGTACCCAAATGGGCTTATCCATTCCTGGAGGAAAAACACAAACAGCTCCTCTACCCTAGCCAACAGGCTAGCCATCCATAGCTTTCATCACCGAGGTGGCTTTCTGGGGGGACACCTTTGTAGGTTGTGTTGTTAAAACTGTCCCCATCTCTGTTAAGAGATCACGTCCCCATAGATTTGACAGGCAGGCTGGGAAGAACATATGACTGGTAAAAACCCTCATGTCCTTCTTCACCATGCCATTTCAATATTTTTTAACTTTTTTGAGGAGTTGTTTGACCTACTCCCTGCAGCTGTATAGTACCTTCTTCCAAGGGCCATGCCTTTGGCCAATATTTTAAGGACAAAACTGATACATCTGCCCAGGAATCTAAAATAGCATCAAAGACTTTTCCCTCTATACTTATTTTAAGTTGGGGCCGTTCATTTAACTGTGTAACTCAAAAAGCAACTGTTCTCCTCTCTGTCCTGACTGCCTTGCTCATGTTCTCCCACCTTCTGCTCCTCATTTGGAATTTGGGAGCTCAGTCCGGTGCTCCAATGTGGGTCTCTGTCTCTATCTCCATCCATTGCCAGATGAAGGTTCTATAGTGATATGCAAGATATTCATCAGTATGGCTATAGGATAGGGCTATTTCGGGTTCCCTCTCCTCAGCTGCCCAAGGAACTAACTGGGGACATCACCCTGGACACCTGGGAGCCCCTCTAGAGTCAAGGCTCTTGCCAACCCTAAGATGGCTCACTTAATTAGGATATATACTTCCCTGCTCCCATATCCACCCTTCCTTTATCCCAACCATCCCATTCCCCCAAGCTCCCCCCATCCTCCCCTTCTCACTTTTCTCTCCCCATTTCCCCATACCCCCATCCCACCCCACCCCCAGGTTCCCAATTTTTGCCTGGCAATCTTGTCTACTTACAATATCCAGGAGAATAACTATGGTTTTCTTTGGGTTCACCTTCTTATTTAGCTTCTCTATGATCACAAATTATAAGCTCAATGTCCTTTATTTATGGCTAGAAACCAATTATGAGTGAGTACATCCCATGTTCATCTTTTTGGGTGTGGGTTACCTCACTCAGGATAGTGTTTTCTATATCCATCCATTTGCATGCAAAATTCAAGATGTCATTGTTTTTTTTTTTCCACTGAGTAGTACTCTAATATCTATATATTCCACACTTTTTTCATCTATTCTTCCATGGAAGGGCATCTAGGTTGTTTCCAGGTTCTGGCTATTACAAATAATGCTGCTATGAACATAGTTGAACAAATGCTTTTGTCATATGATAGGGCATCTCTTGGGTATATTCCCAAGAGTGGTACTGCTGGGTCCTGGGGTACGTTGATCCCGAATTACCTGAGAAATCGTCACACTGATTTCCAAAGTGGTTGCACAAGTTTGCATTCTCACCAGCAGTGGATGAGTGTACCCCTTGCTCCACAACTTCTCCAGCAAAGGCTATCATTGGTGTTTTTGATTTTAGCCATTCTGACAGGTATAAGATGGTATCTCAACATTGTTTTGATTTTCATTTCCCTGATCACTGAGGAGGTTGAGCATGACCTTAAGTGTCTTTTGGCCATTTGAACTTCTTCTGTTGAGAATTCTCTGATCAGTTCAGTGCCCCATTTTTTAATTGGGTTAATTAGCATTTTAAAGTCTAGTTTCTTGAGTTCTTTATATATTTTGGAGATCAGACCTTTGACTGTTGCGGGGTTGGTCAGTAGGTTGCCTTTTGTCTTAGTGACAGTATCCTTTGCTTTATAGAAGCTTCTCAGTTTCAGGAGGTCCCATTTATTCAATGTTGCCCTTAATGTCTGTGCTGCGGAGCTCACCAAGGCCAGCTGGACTGGGACTGAAAAAGCATGGGATAAAACCGGACTCTCTGAACATGGCAGACAATGGGGGCTGATGTGAAACCAAGGACAATGGCACTGGGTTTTGGTCCTACTGCATGTACTGGCTTTGTAGGAGCCTAGCCTGTTTGGATGCTCACCTTCCTAGACCTGGATGGAGGGGGGAGGACCTTGGACTTCCCACAGGGCAGGGAACCCTGACTGCTCTTCGGACTGGAGAGGGAGGGGAAAAAGAGTGTGGGGAGGGGGAGAGCAGTAGGGGGAGGGGACGGGAAATGGGAGGGGGGAGGTGGGAATTTTTTCAATAATTAAAAAAAAAAGCAGCTGTTCCAGGTGATCCAAACAATTGATTGCCACGGGCTCGTTTATTATTGGTAACCTTTTTAGGAATCAACACTAATTGTGCTATCTGCTTACCTTGAGGAATTACCACCACCTCCTATTGGACAAATGTAGTAGTGGGAGCAGCGGGGCTGCTTCCCACTACCACCTGGCTAGCTTTACCCGAAATAATTACACAGAAACTGTATTCTTTTAAACACTGATTGACCCATTAGTTATAACCTCTTATTGGCTAGCTCTTACATATTGATCTAACCCATTTCTAATATTCTGTGTAGCACCACGAGCTGGATTACCAGGAAAGATCTTAACCTGCATCTGTCTGGAGTGGGAGAATCATGGCGACTGCCTGACTCGGCTTCTTTCTCCCAGCATTCTGTTCTGTCTACTCCGCCTACCTAATTTTCTGTCCTATTAAAGGGCCAAGGCAGTTTCTTTATTTAACCAATGAAATTAACACAAAACACAAGACTCTCCCCCATCAAGATGTCATAACTTTAATCTCCTCTTGATAGTGTGCATCTACTATCCCAGGATGTATTTGGATCCCCTTTAAAAGGGTACTGCTTCTGCCTAATATAAGTCCCATGGTACCTGATGGTAAGGGCCCATATACTCCTGTAGGGAGTGCTTACACTCCCATTTGTGGAGTTAAGACTGCTCTGGCAGAGGCACAGAGGTCCAATCCTGAGCTCTGTGGTATGGCTCTGACCAGGGTTTGCAATGCGAAAGGATTTCTCTGCGGAAGGAATTGGACATGACCTCTGCTGGGGTACCGTTCCAGTGGTCCCACAGTCATTGCTCCATACACTGAGGTTTTGGGGCCCTGGAGCAGGGCCCTCTGCCAGTTTCCCTGCTGTTGATTAATGGTACGTTAATCTATATCTATATCTGTTTTAGAGAAACAGTCTTTAGCCCAATGTGCTCCCCTTCTGCATTTAGGGCACAAGACAGGTTTCCTCCTTCTCTTCATTATCAGCTGTTGGCATTCCTTTTGAAAATGACCAGGAATTCCGCAATTAAAACAATTACGGCCTCCGGCCCTCTCTCCATGCTCTTATGTTTCTCCGAGGTTGAGTAGCTGCTGCTATAACCTGGCCTTGAGTGAAATTCTCATCTATATCTCTGAATATCCTGATATATTCATTTAAACTCTTTGTTTTGTGAGGGCGTAATGCTTCCTTACAATATTTATTGGAATTTTCAAATACAAGTTGTTTTATCATAGACATGGCTGTTGTCTCATCTCCAAACAATCTACCTGCTACTTGTAACAGTCTATCTACATAATCTTGGAATGGTTCAGATGGTCCTTGTAGAACTTATGATAATTGATCTCCAGCTGCTTTGTTAGGTAGGGCCTTCCACGCTTTAGTGGCAACTGCAGCTATTTGGGCGAATGCTCCTGGATCATAAAGAATTTGTTGCTGCAAGTCAGCATAAATCCAAGCCCCAGTTAACGTATCTAAATTACGTTGATCTTGACCCGCTAGAGCATTTAACTGGGCCGTTTGCTTACAATTTTCCTGATATTCCCCTCGCCATAGGAGATAATCTCCCCCACATAAGACAGCAAGACATAATTGCAGCCAATCATTTGGTGTTAAATTCATAGCAGAGAAAGATTCTACCATGGCCAACGTGAAAGGTGCTTGAGCCCCATATACAGCTACAGCTTCCTTTAATTGTTTCATTTCTTTAAATTTTATTGGAAAATGTTGTTGAATTATTTGCCCTGGGTTGTTGGTGTCTGGCACCTCCATCACCGGTGCAACCATGTGTACAGGACGAAAACAAACTTCCTTGTTTTGTTCAGTGTCAGAGCCCCTACTCAAATAAGACCACCAACCTTCATTATTATAAGCCGGTAGGGTCGAGGGAGTTGGATGTGAGTCTTTTTTTTACTCTACGTTTTCTCAGCTTTTTAAAGAGATTTTTTAATTCCTTACCTATAATCACTTCTTCTGATGAATGCTCCTCACTATCCTCCATTAGCTCTAAATCATCAAATTCCTCCCTATCATCTGACTCTTTTCTAAACCAAGAAACGATACCTCCCATCTTTACTCCTCTATATGTCTCCGTTGGCCAGGAATGATGCTGTCTGCTTACCTCTCTTGGAGGGGCTTCCAAGGGCGGTCTCTCAGCGTTCCCTTTCCCGTTATCTCTGCTGGGATTTCCAATTGCCACTATCTTGGTGGAGACCTCCAATTGCCGCGCACCATGCCCCCGTGTCTGTGCTCTGTGTGCTGGCACCCAGTTCCTGAGCTTTGGGCAAGGGTTTGCAGGTTGAGAACTCAGACGCAGAGATAGACTGATACACGTAGCTCCCAATGCTGGTTCAGAAAGCCCCTCTTTATTAACACCATGTAGACTTAAATACACTGCAGTTAATGGTCAACAGGTGATCCTCTGATCCTCTAACAGGCACAGCTTCTAGTAACTTATATTAGAAGGTTCTAGGAGGGAAAAGCAGCTGAAGGCCAGGACTCATTAATCCCAACATAGTTTCATCACATTTGGAATGGTTACTTAGAAATGTGTAACAAAACTGGTAATCAACTACAAAGGCCTTTTAAAGCTTTCTTCCTTAGAACTTTTTCATAAACAGCATAAGTCATTTTAAAACATCATGAAAATACAGAGATAAAGTCATCAGCAGTCTTTATCTACAGCACTTGGCTGAAATTTCTCCATTCTCAAGGTTTCTGATATACCCCATGTGCCCTTTCCAGTATGTGAATAGCCCATGAAGACATGAAAGTAATTTTTTTCTCTGAATTCGGATGGAGCTGACTGCCTAAAGGATGACTTGCAAATTTGTTGTATTCAGGATTATTTAAACTGGTAATGACTCTACAGAGCTTGATACCACTTGATCATGGTGTTCTTTTATATGAGGAATCTTAGATGTATAGCTGAGCAGGTGATAAGCCAGTAGGGAGAGAGTGGAAATTAGCAGTCTCTCAGCGAGAGGAGGGTTTTTTGTTGTTTTGTTTCTTACAGTAAAGATGCTCCTATTCTTGAGAAGTAATGTTAAAAATTCTAGTGCTTATTATTTTTTCAGTTAGATTTACACTTCTGTTTATGTTCCTGTCTTGTATAGAGGACAGGATTTCTGATCAGTCATCAATGTGGCTCCTGCCGTAGAATGATGATAGTACTGTCAGGACCAAGAGACCAGTTCTCCCACATGTATTCAGGTATAAGCATGAGAAGGTAGTTACCCAGGTACCAGATTATTTTTCTGCCCAGAGAGTTTTGTAAGTATTGGTAATATAAAGTTCTTGTTAGTTTCAGGAAACTTGGATCATATCTGATGATATGAATGTTATCAAGAAAAGCATTTGATTCAAAGTCTTGCTCAGATGACTAATGGTTCCAATTATGTCATTGTCCAAGCAAGATTAAGTCTTGTACAAATTATGCAAACAATTATATTGCCATGGAAATATAAATACTTAACAATAGTTTCCAAATTCTAGAGAAATCAGTAAGGTTCCTATTTACAAAAGAATAACCTGTTACATTGTTGTAAGTTATAAAAGGCTTGAAAGTAAAAGAAAAACAATATTATTCATATTAATAAATAGTATTCAAAAGTCATAAAAATTATGCATCATTAGTCTCTTGTAATTAATATTTGTCTGACTAATCTTGAGGAGCAACACATTTTCTGAATCTGTCATAGTCGTCACTAAATTTGCAACACTCCAGAGTTAAATGCTATGCTAATGGTATTTTAGCTAGCTCATTTTTTATTATTTAAAACATTGCTTGGCAGGCTGGATAGATGGCTCAGTGGTTAAGAGCACTGGCTGCTCTTCCAGAGAACCCTGATTCAATTCCCAGCACCCACATGGCAGCTCACAATTGTCTGTAACTCCCGTTCCAGACACCTTCACACCAATGCACATAAATAAGTTAAATAAATTCTAAAAAATGTTTAAAAAAATAAAACATTGCTTGGCACATTAGCTCTAACATCTTATTGGCTAACTCTTACATCTTAGTTGAACCCACTTCTATTAATTTGTATATCACCACAAGGTCGTAAACTACCAGCAAAGTTCAGGCATGTCTGACTCTGGTGGCAGCTCCATAGCCTTTCTCTCTGACTTCACCCTTCTTCTTCCCAACATTCAGCCTAACTTTCCCTGCCTACCTAAGTTCTGCCCTATCAACAGGTCAAAGCAGTTTCTTTATTCATTAATGGTAATTACAGCACACAGAGGGGACTCCCACATCACCTCCCCTTTTCTGTTTACATAAAAAGGGAGACTTTAACTTTATCATAATAAAATTACATATAACAAAACAGTTATCAAGCAAGAATTACAGTTACAATATTTATATTTACTTTATCTTTTATCATAACTAAGAAAAATTGTAACTATAATTATAAATTCTTCAACTCCATCAAAGACTCCAGAAGGATATAATATTACCTAAGTTAACAGGAAGTAAATTGTAAACAACTACCAAAACTCTAGAATTGACAGCAACATCTCGCTGCCTGGAAAGTCTCCCAAAGTTCTTTTGTACCATTGGAGCACCCATCTTAAGCCTACAGGCCCATATTATCCAACAGACTTTTCCATGAAGCAGGAAAATTCAAAGACAGATCAGTCACTTTTTTCTGTATCCTGCAGACTATCTCGCAGACTCTTTCATGAAGCAGGAACCCCAATAGATCATCTCACCTTTAGGCAAGTTCAACAGTCATTTCTCGGTGGGTCCTGCATGTCCAGTTAAGCAGTCCAGGCAAGAGCAGTTTCTTATTCAAATGGCTAGCAAACTACATAAGAAGCCTCTTTGATGCTAGCTAGCTCATTTTTATTGAAAATGTTCTACTATTGCTTGTACTAGATTAATTGTGAGTACTTTCTGAGAAGCACCACGAGAAAGCAACTACTATCATTGAATAGTAAATACTAGAAATAGGCATGGTTAATGGTTTGGTGGGTGTTCATTTCATAAGAAGATTTCTCTTCTAAGCTATAAAATATTTTGAATTATAGCAAAATTAAGATAGATCATTTAAAATGTGTATGCATTTTGTTCCGCAAAAACCATGGGAAATATCAAGTAATTTTAAAAATATTCTGTGAACAATGTTTTATATACCCATACATGACCTAAAAAGTGAAACATGTATTTAAAACTGTTGATTATTATTATTTGAATATGAAATTCCTCTATAATGCTCATATGACATAATTAATGTCATTATTTTGGAAGATGGTGAAAATATTGAGAGTTGAAGCCTACATTATTTGGGATATGCCTTTGAAGGTTTTGCCATGTTCTTGGTCTCTTGCTTGTCCCACACATCCCTTCCACCATGAAATAATTACTCTATGTTATACACTCTTGCCAACATAATATTCTCAAGCCTATGGTTCTAGGTGACCATGGACTAATTCTTCTGAAACTGAGATGCAAACTAAACCTTTACTCCCTTAAGTTCTTTTCTCTAGTTTAACATTTGATCACAGCAACAATACAGCTAATGAAGAACATTGATGCTATAAAACTGGGATCATTGCTATTGTTATGAACAAATCCAACTCTGTGAAATTTAAATTCTTTGAAAATGATTATTTGAAAATGATTTGTGTTAGGAATTTGGAAATGTTTGAACCTAGCTTATTCTTTGACTGTTGAAAATTCTAGAGACCATAATACTAAGAACAGTCCAGGTGGTAAAGACGAGGCTTATGAGTGTTTAAATAGGAACAAGGATCCTTTGATAATTGGGCTTGGAGTCCCTTTTATTACAGTCTGGCAAATAACTGATCTCTGGTCTCCCTCCCTCCTCCCTCCTCCCCCTCTATGTGTGTGTGTGTGTGTGTGTGTGTGTGCGTGCATGTGTGTGTCCTAAGACTTTTGAGATATGCTAGTAACTTTCGAGGCAACTCAGAAGTCAACCAATAATATAGGTTTTGATAACTTCTTTAGTTAAGTTTACATAGATAACTGAAAACAAAGATATAGAAGATTTAAAGTATTTGCCACTTGGTCAGAAAATCACTTTTAAAGTAGGAAATCTGGCACATGTCATCCATCCCACTTCAGCATTTGGAAAAATAAATTTAATATGAAATACATATCCTCAAAAATTAAAACAAAAACAAACCAACAATAGCTCAGCAGTATTCTAAATGAAAAGGGTTCAGTAGGAAAGTGTTTTCTTAGAATTTGTTTTCTCATATTCAGCAATGCAGCCTCTCACAAGTCGCTGCAACCCTTGTCTAGTTGCTCTTCATGCTGGGGACAGACCTTGGCATTGTTCATATAGTGGTGCTCTTCGAGGCATGCAAAACATAAAGTTGATGATGTAATGGAGCCTGAAAGGGATCCTTGAAAGGACAGGCAGTCAGGCAGTACATAGGAAGGTCAGTATCCCTGTAGACATCTCTGGTGTGTAAGAAAACGAAAGCTCTGTGGATAGAGCCTAAGCATTAATTAGAATTCAATATTTGAAATAAATGTAATTACTTTTTAAAATAATTCCTGTTTTCATTATATTTTATATTATTTAAAACAATCTGTAAATTTAAGTGTACTTTTATCAGATTCCTCTAACTGAAATTCTTTTTTTTTTTTTTTTTTTTTTTTTAAGAACAGCATACAAGGTTTTTTTATTATTTTTCATTATGAAGTTGTTTTTGAATTCAAGTAGGATTTTATTGAGATAAATAAACAAAAAGAAATAATAAAGATTTTACTAATCATCTTTTCTGAAGCATGTATGAACTCAGTAAAGTTGAGGGTACATAGACATGTACATATAATGTGACACATTCCAACACAAATCGATTCCCTCTGGAACACTTTCTTTTTTTTTTTTTTTTTTTTTACTTATTTATTTATTTTTATTCTTTTTTAATTAAAATTTCCACCTGCTCCCCATTTCCCATTTCCCTCCCCTCCTCCCAAATATTGCCCTCCCCCCACTTCCCTCCCCCTATCCCCACTCTTCTTCTCCTCCCCCCACTCCATTCCCCCTCCCTCTCGATACTGAAGAGCAGTCCAAATTCCCTGCCCTGCGGGAAGACCAAGGTCCTTCTATCTACGTCCAGAAAGGTGAGCGTCCAAACAGGCTAAGCTCCCACAAAGCCAGTTCATGTATTAGGATCGAAACCTAGTGCCATTGTCCTTGGCTTCTCATCAGTCTTCATTGACCGCCATGCTCAGAGAGTCCGGAATCAACCCATGCTTATTCAGTCCCAGACCAGCTGGCCTTGGTGGGCTCCCAATAAATCAGTTCCACTGTCACAGTGGGTGGGTGCATCCCTCGTGGTCCTGATTTCCTTGCTCATGTTCTCCCTCCTTCTGCTCCTCATTTGGACCTTAAGAGCTCAGACCGTTGCTCCAAATTGAGACTCTGTCTCTACCTCGATCCATCGCCAGATGAAGGTTCTAAGGTGATATGCAAGATATTCATCAGTATAGGATAGGGTCATTTCAGGTTCCCTCTCCTTAGTTGCCCAAGATCTCTAACTGAAATTCTTTCAGATCCTCTTCCTGCCCCTGAACACCCACAAGAAACAAAACGTATAACAAAACTCCCCAAAAGCAAGAAAACAAAACACCGTTACCCTAAAGAGAAAAAAAAGACCCCACCAAATTCTAACCAAATAAAAGCACACAGAAAACTGTGACGTTTGTTATGTGTTGATCAGCTAACTTGAGCATGAAGCCTGTCTGGGAGTAGTATCACTGCATTGGAGAAAACTGATTTTTTTTCTCTCCCCACAGGTATAAATGACAGTTTCAGTTGTTAACCTTTCCTCTAGTGGCTAGGTATTCACTCATTCATTCATTATTAAAATATAACAAAATAAAATGTAATAAAACAAAAACTATCACATTCAAGTTTTACAAGGCAAAGCAAAAGGAAAAGAACTCAAGACAAGGCACAAGAGGGATCATAATCCCAGACTTCAAACTCTACTACTGAGCTTCAGTACTGAAAACAGCCTGGCACTGGCATAAAAACAGACAGCAGGAGCATTGGAACTAAATCGAAGACCCAGATATCAATCCACACACCTACAAACACATGATTTTTGACAAAGAAACAAAAAATATAAAATGGGAAAAAGAAATCATATTCAACAAATGGTGCTGGCATAACTGGATATCAACATGTGGAAGAATGAAAATAGATCCTTATCTATTACCATGTGCAAACCTTAAGTCCAGACGGATAAAAGGCCTCAACATAACAACAACCACACTGAACCTCATGGAAGAAAAAGTGGTAAGTACACTTGGCTTGAATGAATTGGCACAGAAGACCTCAGACCTCTTCCTAAATATAACCCCAGTAGCACAGATATTGAGAGAAACAATTAATAAATGGGACCTCCCGAAAGTGAGAAGCTTCTATAAAGCAAAGGATAACGTCAACAAGACAAAATGGCAGCCTACAGAATGGGAAAAGTTCTTCACCAATCCCACCTCAGATAGAGGGCTGATCTCCAAAATATATAAAGAACTCAAGAAATTTTTCTCCAAAAAAACAAGTAATTCAATAAAAATGGGATACAGACCTAGAGAACTCTCAACAGAGGAATCTAAAATGACTGAAAGACACTAAGGAAATGCTCAACATCCTTAGACATCAAAGAAATGCAAATCAAGGCAACTCTGAGATTCCATCTTACACCTGTCAGAATGTCCAAGATCAAAACTACTGATGATAGCTTATGCTGGAGAGATTGTGGGAACACTCCTACATTGCTGGTGAGAGTACAAACTGGTATAGCCACTTTGGATATCAGTGTGATGATTTCTCAGAATATTAGGAAACAGCCTACCTCAAGACCCAGCAATACCACTTTTGAGTACACACCCAAAGGATGCTCAATCATTCCACAAGCACATGTGCCCCACTATGCTCATAGCTGTGTTATTTGTCATAGCCAGAACCTGGAAACAACCTATATGCCCCTCAATTAAAGAATGGATAAGGAAAGTGTGGTACATTTACATAGTGGAGTACTACACAGTGGAAAAAAATAGTGACATCTTTAAATTTGTGGGCAAATGGATGAATCTAGAAAACATCATATTGAGTGAGGTAACCCAGACCCAGAAAGACAAATAGCATATGTACTCACTCATAAGTGTGTTTTAGACATAACGCAAAGAAAACCAGCCTACAATTCACAGTTTCAGAGAACCTAGACAACAAAGAGGACCCTAGGAGTGTGGGGATCATGGGAGAGGACAGAAGGGGAAGGGGGAGAGGTGAGCCGAGGAAAAATACATAGCTCAATATAAACAATAAAAAAGATGAAAAATGTAAAAACAAAAACCAGAGATTGACTCATATGTGCACTCAGGGATCCCTCCAAAATTCTAAATTGGATGTTGTGTTTTAAGCACAGAAGACCCAGTGCAGACCTGAGCAGACCCTGTGTGTGGTGCCTCCATGTCTGAGTTTATATGAGCTTCATTCATGTTGATTTAGAGGATGTTGTTTTTTGTTGTCCTCCATTGCTCTGTTTCTTTCTGCCTTCCCTTCCTCAGGATTCCCTGAGCTCTGAAGGGAGGGATTTGATGGGTGTTATGGCGTAAAAACCCCAAGAGCATGGATCACTGCATCTGCTTCCATAAGTTACTGGATGTAGGTTCTATGATAAGAATTATGGTAGTCACTAATCTGATTACAGGGGCAAACCAGTTCAGGCACATACACCCTCTGCACTATTTCTAGGAGGCTTATCTGGGGTCACCCGTGTGGATTCTTGGGGATTTCCTTAGCACCAGGATTCTTTCTAACTCCACAGTGGCTCCTTCTATCAAGATATCTCTTTCATTGCTCTCCCTCTCCATCCCTCCCCCAACTCAGTCATCTCAATCCCTCACATTCCCACTTTCATCCCTTGCCTTCTATTCTTTCCCAGTTTACCCAAGAAATCTTAACTATTTTCCTTTCCTGGGGTCCTCTATGCATGTCTCTCTTAGGGTTCTCCTTGTTACCTAGCTTTTCTGGGGTCGTGAAATATAGGCTAGTTATCCTTTGCTTTATGTTTAATATCTACTTATGAGTGAGTACATATCACGTTTGTCTTTCTGGGTCTAGGTTACTTCACTCAGGATGATTTTTTTCTAAGTCTATTTATTTACCTACAAATTTCATGCTGTCATTGTTTTTTTTTTTTTACCACTGAGTAATATTCTATTGTGTGACTCCTCTGAGGAGTGGATGGGGATAGGATGGGGGAAAAGTAGGGGAGGGAGTATATAAAATGAAAAAAAAATCTTTACATAAAAATCAAAAAACAAAAAACAAACAAAAAACCCAAGACCAGTCAGGAAGATCAAAGATCAAATTGATAATTTGTCTTAAACCTGCCTACAACTGCCTGGAGAGAAACACTTCACAGAGCAGCCCGGAATGCATAATACAAGGAACTTTTAAAGACAAAGAACACAGAAAAACTACATTTTGGGTGGCAGTTGCCGGGGGAAGCAAGCAAGGAAGCAGTTTTAAAAGAACCAAGAACATGCAGTTAGCTGGAGCATTTCATTTACTCTTAAGTTTCTAGACCAGGGCTGCGTGGTTTCCCATAGAACTTTTCAGAGCAAGGGGTAGAAAACAAAGATGACTCTAACTGAGACATGATGGGGAAACCCTGTTACAGTGGAGACATTCCATTTAGGGGTGTGTGTTCCAAGGTCACTCACTACCTACATATTGGCTGGCTGTGGATTTCTTTACTCCATCCCATTTGCTTCAGAAGAAAGTTTCACTGATGGTGGCTGAATAAGGCACTAATCTATGACTATGGCAGAATATCATTAGGAGTCATTTTTTCACTATTTCTCTTTATCTCTCTTAGAACATATTGTTTTGTCCCTAGCCCTCTGGACTGTCTAGTCTCTGAATCATAGTTACCCAAGCAGTATCAGTTATGGGTTCCATGTCAAATCAGTTATTGGTTGGTTACTCCCACAAGCTGTGTTGCCACCATTGCCCTAGCATATCTTTAAGGCAGTACACCATTGTTGATAAAGAGTTTGTGGCTATCTTAATGTTTACATTTCTCTTTTGGTAGCATCCATAGTACCTTCCTGTACCAAAGATGCCGAAATGTTGGGGTTCAGGCTTTATATAGGCACCAGCTCGACATCTTCATGTTCAATGAGTTGTATAGATATCTTCAGCAATGAGGCCTTATTGTCAGTTTATGGAAACGAACTTATTAGTCTTGGCAACAGCTTGGGTTGTTGGGGGATTCCTGAGGGACACTTTGGTCAACAACTCAAATGAATGTTACCCAATCCCGGTACTGGAAGCTTCATTTGGTGACAAGAGATGGCCAGCTGGGACTCTGTTTCCCCCATTATTTTGTGATTTCATTTATCTTGTCTTCATATATGTATATATTTGAAAAATTTTTCACTGTATTAAGCCTCCATCCTACCCCTCAGATACTCCTTAATTTTAGCTGTCTCTCCTCTTATTCCCTGCCACAACCCCTCCATACTTCTGTTTTATTTTATTAAGGTAGAATACAAAATACTTGTGTTTTTCAATTGCTATTCTGAAAAATCTCATGAACAGGTTGGTAACAAGAGGATTTCATTTACAGACTGATTTTTGTAAGGCAGTATTATTTTTAAAATGTCAGTTTTGAACATTTACTAAATAAAATTGGAAAAATGAACTGTAACCTAGTTAGAATACTTCTGAGGAGTGGCCAGTGAGCTAGATTGAATCAACTCACTTAAGCACTAAAAAAATCAGATTGTCACAAAACAATACTTACATACTAATCTCCCACCCTTAACTAAGACCGTATCTGCAATTGACATCCACTTAGAAAAGAAAAAAATAGTTTTCATCAATGGAGTCTCACTGGATATATTAACCACACATAGGTCCCATGCAGAGCAGTGGATGGCCAACACAAAAACAAGTCAGTGATAATTTTGCAGACCTTTTGTCTCATATTGCTTTGTTTGTGCCTTTTTTGTCTTTTTGCTCTTCTATATTATGGTTTCTGTTTGTGTGTTTTTACAGTGTGTGTGTGTGTGTGTGTGAGCCAGGTTTTTAATAACTAAAGAGAGAAAGAAAGATCATGGAGTTGGGTGGGTGAAGGAGAAGAGAGAGGGGAAAGCATGATCAGAATATATTGTGTGGAAATTTTTTTGCAATAAGAAATACATTTAAGTAATCCAATGGTAAATATATAATAATTAAATTGAATTGGAAAAGAATTGAGCTCTCTTAAAATGTTGGCATCTATACTCCCTAGTAAGGTAAAAATCTTAATAAATATTATCACAAAGCACACATTTATTCTGATAAAAGAGTTTTCACTGTCAGGGTTAATGAAAGGTTAAAAAAACAGCCTCTTACAATTTCTAATGCAGCACAGATAGTACAAGAAAACATTGACATATTTAAAAGAAAAGCAAAGGCTTATTTTGTTTCTATGCACTTTTTATATGCTTAATTTTTACTTAGTCTGTATATTTGTAGTATAAGATCTATTCCAACACACTGTCATTCTTTCATAATTTCATACATGCAGATACTGAGTTTGGGGCATTGGGCATTTTATCCTCCTCCCCTCATTATTACCTCATCTTTCCTCTCTCCTGCTGAAACCCCTCCTACATTGGTATCTTTTTTAACCTATTAAGTTTAATTAAGGATGCTTGAATGAATGTAAGTGGAGCAGTTATTTTCTGGAACGTCTGTAAGTTGTCAACCAGTGACAACACAGCTCAAAAAATGACAACTTCTCTTGCAGTATGCATTAACTGCCATGGACCCACAGTGAGGAGTGGAAGCTCATGAACTTCTCCCCAATGTATGATGAAATGACGGTAGACACAGTCTTGTTCAGGTCTCATGCAGGAAGCCACAGATGCAGTGAATTCCTAAGTGTTATGTCACGTCCAAAACACACTATGCCATAGCACTCTTCCCAACCTCTGGCTCTTACCTTTTTTCATTATCTTCTTTCCTGATGTTCCCTGAACCTTAAATGGATATGATGTGCATGTTCACTTAGGACTGAGCACTACTCTGTCGTGTATTATGCATATTTTGGCCATCTATGAGTCTGTATTTACTTGTAACCAGTGCAAAAAAGGAGAGAAGCTTCTCTAATGAAAGCTGAAGGCAGCACTAGTCTATAAGAGTAACAGTAAGTACTTAGAAAGCAGTTTGAATTCATGTCCATTTAGCATCAAGTCCATTTAGCAAAATGACAGTAAAAGGTTCTTTGTGTAGGCTTCTGAGCTCCCCAGCCATGGGTTTGTGACTAAATTTATAGTACAAGGTATGAGTCTCTATATTGTATTCAGGTTGTATCATTTCCATATAAAAATTGTTGGGATTTCATTATGAAGTTGATGTTGATTTTTTTCAAATGCTTGTTTTGTACTCGCTGAAGTGATTGCATGTTTTTTTCTTTCATTATGTTCAACTAGTGTACCACATTTGCTGATTTTCTAATGTTGTTTCATTCTTGTATCCTAGCAACAAATCCTACTTAATTATGATGAATGATACATTCAATCTACTGTTGAACTCCATTTACTAGCACATTGTTGAGGAGTTCTCTTCTAGGTTAGTCTGGGACATGAACCTGTAATTTGCTCTTCTTACAGCTTTCTTGTATTTTATTTTTTTAGTATTATCTCAATACGTGGCTCTTAAAATGTGATTATCAGTCCTCCTTCTTCTTCAGAATTTGGAGGAGTTTAAGAATGAAGCCATCAAAATCTGGACATTTCTCTAATTAGAGAATCAAAATCACTGATTTGTTCTTTTTGTTTGTCTTTAGATTTGCTAAAGTTTGTACTTTGTATGTTTCTAGAAGCTTTCACATTTCTTTGAAATTATTCAGTATAATAGTTCATGTACTTTATTTGATGCTTAGACTTGTAGTTTAGACTTAATGAGTGTATTTTCATTAATTTCTTTTTTCTAAGTTGTTAACATAAGAGTTGTCAATGTTATTTACATTATAAAATAAACTTCTAATTTCATTTATATTTTTAATTTTTATTCTAATGACTTAAATTCATTTTGCTTGATTTTTGTTATTCTTAGTAATTAATTTGATTTTATTTTGGTGATATTTTATAGCTATTTAAATTACAGCAATGAATCTGTCTCAATTGTTAAAAATAGGTGTAGATAGTTGTCTTGTAATATTAGTTTTGCTCCAACCTAAATATTGGTACTTTATATCCAGTTTTTGTTACTGTTCAAGTATTTTCTAATTTATTTTTTATTTATTCTTTGACTGCACTAGTTATTTAGGGCTATATTATTTAACTCTATTTGTATTAATTAGATTTTATATTTTTAAGTTTAATTTTTTTTTATTTATGACTTTGTGTCTGAGTTTAAAAACAAATGTATTAAACAATAATATTGAAACACTGATGAACATGTAATGCCCATAAATGTAATTCTTTGTAAATATTGGTACAAAGCAAGTTAGTAGGAGAAAATGCTTGGTTATAACAAAGGTGTCTTTTTTATCACCCATTGATATTAAGTTTGTATGAACCCATCTACATTGTTATGTGAAGATGCTAGTTTTGTTATATCTTCATCTTTAAGTTGAAATTTTTTATAAATAAAAATAATTATAACTATGAGGCAAAATTTGAAATTTTGGTCAGTATACAAGTTAAAAAAATAAATCCAATTGATGAACCCATTAACATCAGCTTGTAGGGAGAACATTGAAATCTATAAAGATATTTTAAGTATATATTATGGTTGCCTTTGGTCACTTGTAGTGCAAGAGACCACTAAAACTTGCATTTCAAGACTAACTAAACATTGTACCCTTCAACAAACACATTCTCCTTCCTTACCCTCTATCCCACAATCTTCTACTCTGATAAGTTCTTACTCATTACTCATGTCTAGAAAATCAATTTCACCTGCAGCCCACACATAAACAAAAGTGTTCATAAAGGCCAGGAAGCTAGTAGAGGCCATTACCAGGGAAAGAATAAAAGAAGCCTTAAGGTAAAAGGCATTGATGCATATGTGTGATATGGAAATGAGTGGAGGGAATATTAGGGTGGAAAAATGATTTGGGGATTGAGAGGATAGGGGAGAGGAAAGGATGACAGAAAGACTTAACCAAAACTAGGGGGAATGAAAATGGCCTATGGGAACGTACTGTTTTGTAAATCTATTTAAAATACAATTTAAAAAGCTAAATTGAGGCACTCTTTATGGGTGCATAATGCTTTCCCCAAAAGTCTTATATTATTAAACAAAGATCTCAGTACCAGTTATAGGATATCATCCCATGAGTTGTTGTTCAGTGGAACCCCAAAACAATGCATGCTAATTCCCATGTTCATTGTAGTCTTATTCATAGTAGTCAGTAATATGCAAGTAACAAAGTTTTGTATCAATGAATAATGAATGGATAAATTTTTGGTATGTTTATACATTAAATATTATCCTACTTTTAAAAGGAAAAGCTGTGGGCTGGTGAGATGGCTCAGTGGTTAAGAGCAGAGGACCCAGGTTCAATTCCCAGCACCCACATGGCAGCTCGCAGCTGTCTGTAACTCTAGTTCCAGAGAATCAGACATTGTTATACCAATGTGCATGAAATAAAGTTAAATAAAGTTTTTTTTTAAAAAAGGAAAAGCTGTTATTTTTCAGTGTTGTATACACTGGTAAGGTTGTCATGATCTAGTAAATTACCCCCAATAGCTATGTGGATGGATCTGGAAGAAACTTTACTAGTGAAATAAGCTAAGCATGGGAATAAATCTCATATGACATTTGTTTGTTTTTTTGTTTAATTTTTTGAGACAGGATTTCTCTGTGTATCATTGGCTGTTCTAGAACTCACTCCGTAGGCCAGGTTGGCCTCAAACTCATGGAGATCTGCCTGCTTCTGCCTCCTGAGTGCAGAGATTAAAGGTGTGTGTCACCACTGCCCAGCCATTTACTCATTATTTGACAACTTCATACCTTTCTCAGTGAATTTAAGTATTTTTTATACCTCATTGGCTTCTCCTGTCTCCCTTTTTCTCCCACTGAAGCCCATTTCTTCCCAACCAGCAATTCTGCTACTTTTATCTCTCTCTCTGTATGTCTGTCTCTGTCTCTCTGTGTGCTTACACACATATGTGAGGTTTTCGGTGAGTTTAATTATGATTTGTTGTATTTTATGTGTATTAGTGTTTTTCCTGTATGCCTATATTTGTACTACATGTGTGTCTGGTGTCCATGAACATCAGATGAAGGCATCTGGTCCTGTGGAACTGGATCTGTAGATGACTGTGAGTCACTTTGTGGATGCTTTGAACTAAATCCAGGTCCTCGCTTTGGCAAGAGCAGCAAGTGTTCTTAACCACTGACCCATATCTTTAGCCCATAATTCTACATATTTTTACCTTTTTTTCCCGTCTAAATTTTCCCTGTTATTTCTTTAGAGTTTCATATCAATGTTGTCTAAAAAAACTTTCATTATTTGATTTCAGTGTTTTTAAGTTATATAGTTGTGGTGACTTAATACATGATCTATTTGGGAGATCATTTCGTGTTTCTTTTATAAGTGTGTATCATATTACTATTGTGGGAATGTTCTATAAGAGCTTCTTAGTTCCATTTGGTTTATAAAGTTTACTTCTGTAGTTTCATTACTAATTTTGTATCTGGATAATCTATCTCTTCTTCAAATTAATCTAAAGTTGATTTACTGTCAATATTGATGTTGGCTATATTTCCCTTCACATTCATTAACATTTGTTAATTATTTGTTAATTATTATCTATTATATTATCCATTACATAGATACTTCCATTAGTCACACACACACTTACAAGTCTCTTATGCATTTATGAGTCTTGTTCTGAATGTTAATGTTGTCTGACATGGTTATGGCTATCTTATATTTTCACCTTCATTTTCTTGAGATAAGTTTTTCAATTCCCTATTTTCAGTTATATATAACTTATAGTTTTATGTTTTTATGTTGTTGGGTCTTTTGAAAAATCTATTCAGGGTGTGGGGGACATGTCTAAGTGAGTAAGTATATTTGCTGTGCAAATTTGAGGATTTAAGTGAGACTCTCTAGCACCCACATAAAATCCAGCTGCTGTGAAGTGCTTATTACTCTAGAGCTAGGGATATAGACTAATGGATCCCAGAAGTAAGCTAAAATATAACCGAAATTGCAATTCCCAAGTTCAGTGATGTACCTATTTCAAAAAGATAAAGTGGAAAAGCAACTGAAGGTACCCCAGTGCCACCCAACCTCTGGCCTACATATGCCCATGCATTGGTAAAGCACAGCTATATACACATGTAGATAGCAGACTCTCTCCCTCTCTCCCTTTCTCCCTCTCCCCCCCCCCACACACACCTACATGTGCACGCATGCACACACACACATAAAATTAAAGTAGTCAATTCAGACACTATAAACATTTTTGATTGTTCTTCAACTTGTTCAGACGTGTAAATAATGCACCTCCTCACTTTGAAACCTTTGTCTTCTTCTGCTTTCTTAAAGATATGTCCTTTTTTTTTAATTTTTGAGACATGGTCTCACCAGATAAGGCTGCAAATCATTGGGTAGCCCAGACCGTTCTTAATCTCAAGGAAGTTATCTGGTCTCAGCATCCTGAGTACTAGGA
Source organism: Chionomys nivalis (assembly GCF_950005125.1). Classification (NCBI taxonomy): domain Eukaryota; kingdom Metazoa; phylum Chordata; class Mammalia; order Rodentia; family Cricetidae; genus Chionomys; species Chionomys nivalis. Next base: position 77,687,995 of record NC_080112.1, on the reverse strand, counting down.
TTGCAGATGTGAGCTATGGAAACTAGCTCAAAATTGTTTTTAAATCTAAATTTTACCTCTTGTAATAACAGACTTTTTGAATTTTTAAACACTGTTCCTTTTCCACCTTTTACTTGATTGTTAAGTGATTGTTATTTTATTTGAATTATTTGCAACTATTTATTTAAATTTATCTATGTTTTGAGTTTAAGCATGTATACAGGACATTTTGCCAATATCCTCCCTCTACCAACTTTTCCCAGATAAATCCTCAGGTCGTTTGCCTTACTTCCTATTATCTTCTTTACTCTTTTCTTTATAATGCATGAAGTCCAATCAGACATTCCCCTTGTGTGCATTGCATGTAGGACAGTCCTCTATACCATGAGGCACACATACAGACCAAACTCATGAAGAAAGTTAATGCCCTTCCCCAATACTCCTCAACTGCCAGCAGTTTTCAGTTAGTGGTGGGGCCTCATCATCCCTTCCCATTCATGGCAGAGTGTTGGCTGGTTTGAATTGTGCAGCTCTTATGCACTCTGTGAGTCCACAAGTGCAATGACCCAGCTGTATCCAGGTTACCCCATCTCACAGCAGTACTACCCATCCTCTGAATTTTGCATTATTTCTCTCTCTTCTTCCCTGATGTTACTTGAGACTTGAGCACGCAGTGATATATATAACTAGTGGGGGCTGAGCTGTCGAAGATGAACTAATCTATGGGCAAAAGGCTAAGTCATTAGAAAGTTGATGTTATGTCCATTTAATAAAATAACATAAGTAGATTTAGTCTTTGAAGATGCCATACATATATGCAATGAACTTTGATCATATCACATCTTATAGCCTTCTTACAATTCCTAATTGACCCTCACCAGCATCCATATCACCAGGGCCAGCTCTACTGTGTTGCCCAGGTGAAGTTCAAGGCCCACTCTCACAAGTGATGCTTCTGCTGAAGGCAGGAGCAGCTCTCCCACACTCATGACCCCCAGGCCAGCTCTCCTGCCTGCTGCAGGTGGAGGTAGAGGGCAGAGGGCATCTTTCCCTCACCCAGGCCACAACATGGCAGAAAAGGGGGAGGGGGTCTCATGCCCTCTCTTATGATCCTAGGCTTGAGGGGTGATGGGCGAGGGAGTGGGCATCTCTCCCTTGCCCATGCTGCATCATGACAGATGAGTAGTGGAGCCATGGCTCCCATTCTCACACCCTCAGAGCCTGGTCACCAGGGCCACTGACGATAGGTCACTTCTATTGTGTTACCCTGGCGAGGTGCAGAACCCACTCTCCCAACTGCTGCAGCAGTGAGAGGCAGGCCAGTTCTCCCTAGCATTTCAGCCAGTGAGGAATGGGACCAAGTCTGTGCAGCTCTATCCACATGGCCTTTGGTGGTAACAGGAGCCAAGAACATCAACAGAGACTGTGAATGAGGCAGGACCACAGACCCAGACATGGCCCTTTGGCAGCAGCTGAGGCCCAGATGTCACCATGGCCTCAGGGGGCAATCAGGCTACCTAACTCAGCTTGCTCCTCACCACCTTAGCATCTTCAGATCTGCCTCTATCCACAGGACCTGGACCATTCTGTGTCTTTCTCTCTCCCAAACCCATCCATATATTTGCTCATCATAATGGTGCCTGACTGCCTGGGACCAAAAGGGTGGGTCGTGGTTTCTCCTATCCATCCAGGGCAAGCAGTCTGAGGCAGGAACGTGAGTGTCATTCACCAGCTCAGCCCTCCACTCTTTAAATCATTCAGCGACAGTAACTTTTATTTGAAAACATTCATTAATTTACATTTATAGAAATTATTGATATGTAAGGACTTGATATATCTTGCTTTAATTGTTTTCTAGTTTCTTTTAATTCCTTTCTTTTCATTACATTTAAAAGTCCACATCCATGATTATGTAATGTAGCATTGTTTTGTTGTTTTCTTTATTTTTTCTATAGATTTACTGCTTTAAATGACTTTTTATTTTGTAATTATTTAGAAAGAATAACAACTAAATATAACCACAAAGACCAGACACAGAAAAGAGAAAGTTCACTAATAATAAAAATTATTAATTAAATTCAATACCTCCAAATATTTTCAAATTTCGCTATCACATTCACATTTCTATATTACTTATCTCTTCAAATATTAGTTATAATTATTTTAAAATTGTTTTAGTTTTATTATTAAAACCAAAGCTATGAATTATCCATTCATGATTCTTTATAAGGCTAGAGTAATTTAAATTTATTGCATAATTTCACTGGCTTGAGATTTCTGTGTTTACCCATGCTTTGCTAACTTCGTCTTCATTATGAAGATATTTTCTTTGTTATTTTCTGTAGAACAGATCTGGTGGAGATAATTTTTTTAGCTTTTGTCTGAGGATTTCTGTCTTCATCTGTTCTTCTTTGAGCGGTATCTTTGTAAGGCACATTATTTTTGGCTCGCAGTGTTAACATCCTTCAATACTGTGAAAAATCTCATGTCATTCTTTCCTGTCTCATATAGTTTTGTTAAGAAGTGTGCTGCCAGGTTAATTGGGAGACCTTGATGTGTTATTTGCTTCTTTTCTCTTCCAGTCCTGAGAACTGTCTCTTTATTTGCAGTGCTGTAATCTTGATTATAGCGTATCTTGAGATATTTAGTTTAACAAACTGAAAACCTTTGACTTTTCTGTACTTGGATATTTGATTGTTTCTTTTTGTATTTATTTCATTTTAAAATGAAAAACAAATATATTTCAAGATGTTATGATAGAAATAATTAACAAAAATTGTTAGCTTTTAGAACATTTAAAAAAGATAGGTATGTAAATATACTAATATGAAGAACTTTTGTTTTCTTTTGGCAGCTGAGGAGAGCTAGAAGTGGGAGGGGTAGTCTTACCAAGGGAAGAGCACACCAATTGACTCTCCAGTACTAAATGGTCAGCTCTGAAAACACATATATGAGTAAAATTATACAAACTGAACAAGTTACATACATACACACACATACACATAATATTTGTGTGTATGCATTAACAACTAATAAAAAAAAGTGTCCATGAATTTGAAAGAGAGTGGGAAAAAGTACGTGGGAGTTTTTTCAGGGAGGAAAGGGAAAGGTGAAATTTTGTAATTATATTATAAGCTCTGAAATAAAAATATTAAAAAGAACATGTAAAGCTAAAATATTTAAAAAGATATTTTCATCACTTTTTAAAATAAAATTTTAAGTTAGCATACAATATAATACGCTTCATCATGGCATCTTCATTCATATATATCACTACACATTGTTGATTTTTTTTTGCTTGATTTTTTTTCATCTCTGATTTTCTTTGTCCCCTTTGCATTCTAAAATTCTTCCTTGACATTATATTTAAATAATAATTTGTTTAATATGCTACCAAATTTACTACATGCTTCCTTTATTTTTCTCTAAATTTTGTGTGTTTTCAAAATACTTGATTCTGATTAGCTCTTACTTATCGTCTATCCTGATCTTGAGGTTTTAAATCACATTTTCATTTCTGTTGAGAATATGTTTCACATCACAATGTCTTCCTGAATTTTGTTTTGTATCTATTGTTTATTAAGTTTCTTTTAAGGTACTAAATTTCTTCTTTATTTACTTCAAGCTGAATTGACTTAAAATAGCTGTTTTGAATTATCTAACAAAGTTTTGTTACTCTTATTATTACTTAGTAAGTTTCTGGCATTGTGCTGTTGATGTTAAAGAAAGTCATTGTTTTCTTCAATCCATGATGTTTATTGGTGTACTGCATTATCTAGGTAGTGAAGGAATGTGTATTTATTGCGATCTTCCTAGCTTGGAAATTTTGTCTGTCTTTACAGAAATTATAAATCAATTGTCTATTTTATCTGAATCTGTAGCAATTCCATTATTTTATTACTCAATAGTCCAAGGTTTATTTGATGGTTTTATTGGTTTGTTGTCACAGATTCGACAATAGAAGGCAATGTATGCCCAGATTTTTCTACAGGCCCCAGTTGGTATGTTGTTCAGAACGAAAAAGGGTACTAAATATCATGAGAACTCTAGCCCCAGGTGTCTCTCTGGGTTCGAGGCAGGTCAAGTCTTTTTCAGTATAGTCCCTCACTTATGATTTTAACTCATATTTTGCCTGATCGTGGGGAGAATCAATACTGATAGAAAATCTTCATGATCCTGTTGTTGCATATAATGGGAAAATTTGCAAAGAAATGATGTAAATGAGACTGAGTCAAATAATGGATTTATAGGTTAGGCTGTAATTGGATATTCTGACAGAGCTGGTTCAATTCAGTTTCAGATGAAGAAAGCTCATAGTCATTGAGAGAAATCTGTGGTGCATTCTAAACAAAAAGAAAGAAAAACTTTATTTGATTTGGGTTGGGGTGGAGTTGGCTAAAGTCTTGTGGTTTTTCTGCTAGCTATGGGCACATTTTCAGAGGATGTTACACAGTAACCTTATTATAATAAGGCCTTATTACCGTCTTGGTTTGCATATTCAATACTATTTGAAAGTTTACCCAGGTTCTACATTAACAAGGGGATTAATTTTATGTGTCAACTTGGCTGGACCATAGTATCCAGATATTTGGCAAAACCTCAGTTTGGGTATTTTCATAGGGATCTTGAAAGCTGAAGTTTACCTGATGATTTATGTAAATACTTGATTTAGGTAAAGTAAATGGTTCTTCACACAGTGATTGGTCTTTTTCAATCACTAGAAGACCTAATCTTCCTGACTGAAAGGGAATTCTTCAGAAAATTTCCTTCAGAGTTCTGCAACATTGATATTCTCTGGTTAAACAGTAACATATTTATGTTATGCCTGGGGCTGTTGTTGACTGCAGAGAGGCTCAACTTGGTCAGAACAGGTTGTAACTTATGATAAAATAAAAGAAAGAGGGAGTAGATAAAAAGAATTGGGGCAGTTACTATGATAACAAAGCATATGTGCATGATATGCACCAAGCCAGCACTCCCAGGCATAATTAGATAAAGCGTTTAATGTTCTTGGTGGCCTCAATAAGCCTAATAACATTTCCAACCCATGCTCCTCCTGTGGAAGAAGATGAGGAATTTTTATTCTCCGGCATTGCCAGTTATTAAGAGTGGATTCTCTGATTATCTGTTACTACAGTGACCTCAGAGTAAGCAACATATGCTGAAGCCTTGAGTGGATTCTCTGATTATCTGTTACCACAGTGACCTCAGAGTAAGGGACATATGCTGAAGCCTCGAGTGGATTCACTGATTATCTGTTACTACAGTGACCTCAGAGTAAGGGACATATGCTGAAGCCTCGAGTGGATTCACTGATTATCTGTTACTACAATGACCTCAGAGTAAGGAACATATGCTGAAGCCTCATAGAGAGTAAGGAACATATGCTGAAGCCTCATAGAGAGTAAGGAACATATGCTGAAGCCTCATAGAGAGTAAGGAACATATGCTGAAGCTTCATAGAGAGTAAGGAACATATGCTGAAGCCTCATAGAGAGTAAGGAACATATGCTGAAGCCTCATAGAGAGTAAGGAACATATGCTGAAGCCTCATAGAGAGTTTGCCACTTACTGTCCCCCACGAACAAATAGACCAGTGCTTTTATAGATTAGGTAATGAATATACATCAATCCATGACAACCCAGGATGTCTTCTAGGATCATGGGAGTAAAGGCCTCAGAATAAAAGATGCATTATTACCAAAGATTTGAGAAAATTTTCTCCTCTCAATATTTGGTGTTAGTTTTACTGGAAAGAAATTATGGATGTGTGTTCCATTAATAAAGACATTGATGACCTTTGTGAAGGATTTTAATTCTAGGTCCATGTAGTGAAGTCACATTTGATAGAAGAACAAAACAAAACACCTTTGGAGACTTTTAACCCCTAGGAGAATAGTAAATATAAGGTAAAAATAAGCTTATAGGTGGACATGCTTGGAGTTGGAGATATTAAAAAGAATTATAATGTCTTTTGATGTTGGCCTGCCAAAGTACCTTCCACACATCCATCTGATCACTGAGAAAAAAAAAAAAAAAACGAGGAAGCTTGGGCAATACCGTTATCTGTAGGGTTTGAAAGATCTCTTATCTTTGCTATGATGCCTAACATTTCTCAGGTACTAGAAAAATTACATCTTTCCTTGGCTCTGTGAATGTTTGTCATGGCCTTCGATAATATCTTTTTTGACATCCCTTTGTAATTAGAATTGCAATATTAGTACATATTCAAATTATAGGGAAGACCATAAAACACTGCAGATTCTGTCTTAAGAGAGAGCAACTTTGCTTTTTATCATGGCATAATGACTTAGGACCTCATTTTTCATCATTCCATATTGATAAGGTTGAATTTCATTGTCTGGGTATCATGTTAAATAGTAAAAATATTTTATAGGCTATTAAAGTATAACTGTGCACTCATCAATACATGTGCTATACATTTGGCTATCAACCAACTCCAAAAATATAGGTCCTGTACTGTCCCATGAAATTTCCTGAGGGCAGTTGCTTCAGGTATCATCAATTATTCTGAACATAGTGAAAAATACAATGCAAACCCTACTTCTTTTTTATATAGTAAAGCCTTTACAGAGTCGGTGGGACTTCTGGATTATTGGCAGGTCTTCATTCCTAATCTGCATGAATGACTATGCCTATTATATCAGTTGATTAATAACCGAGCCACACGAAACTGCGACATTCCCTAGCAGCAAGCATTTGACTAGACACCGGTGTTCATAGTTTATGTATGGGTGCTGAGCACCTACCAAGTGCATCAATGTAGTTAGGTATCACCAATACAAGAGACAATATGGTATGAGTTCTCTGATAAGAATAGAAAAGACAAAAAGTACATTTGGGGTTTTAGTTCACATCATTGGAAGGGAACTGAAATTGTTTAAGCCTTTAAGGAAGGACATGAGTTTAGATTCAGATGGTCCCAGGGGTGAGTACTTTACTGCTCCTTGGGCAAATTTCCTACTTACAAATGGGGTGACTTTCCAGTCTCTATATAGCATACCTCACTGGTCCAGTTCAGCCCTCTTGATTAATAATCTACTCAGTTAACCTGTATGTTTTGATTGGGAAAGTGAGGCCATTAATATTTAAAATTATTATTGAATGCTTTATGTTGACTGCTATTAATTTGTTGTTTGCTGTTTGTGTTCTTAGTCTTTGTTTCCATTTTATCATTGTAGTTTCATTTATTTTGTCCTTTGTAGCAATCTAAAGCACTGATTCTAATATTCTCTGTAGGGCTGGTTTAGTAGACAGATTCTTTAAGCCTGTTATTATTATGAAATTCTTCTTCTTCTTCTTCTTCTTCTTCTTCTTCTTCTTCTTCTTCTTCTTCTTCTTCTTCTTCTTCTTCTTCTTCTTCTTCTCCTTCTTTCTCCTTCTCCTTCTTCCTCTTCCTCCTCCTCCTCCTCCTCCTTCTCCTCCTCCTTCTTCTTCTACTATGGTGCCTAGTCTGGTTGCATACACAGTAGTCTGAGTGGGTATCTGCGATCTTTTATTAATTGGGGGACATTGCTCCAAGCTCTTTCAGCTTTTAAAGTTTCCATTAAAATTCAACTGTTATTCTAATGGCTTCGCCTTTATGTGTGATTTGTGGCTTTTCTCTGACACTTTGCAATACCCTTGCTTTACTCTATATATTTAGTGTTTTAATTAGGATATACTGTGGGGACTTTCTTTTCTAGTCTGTCTGTCTGATATTCTGTAATAATCATGTCAACAAAATAATTTCATGTCACATATTAGTTCCAAAGTTATTTCTAGGCAGGAGATTAGTCTTGATTGTTGATGATCAAAAAATCCACTCTTCGTTGTTAATCTTCTAATGCCTTATGAACAATAGATATTGAAATGTTGCAGCATTCTGGTTAAGGAAAAATGAAATGTCAGTGTATATATTATTATTTTCAATGATTGCAGACCTTCTTTCTTTTTACTTAATTTTCACTCCATCCCATAAATTCAAACTGTTTCACACCAGCTTCTCACTTTACCATTCACAATCTACTCTCCATTTTCTGAGCAACAAGCCCTCTCTGTCTGCTCCTCTAAATCACTAAATTCAATTTCCTTATGTTCTCTCTCTCTCTCTCTCTCTCTCTCTCTCTCTCTCTCTCTCCCTCCTCTCTCTCTCTCTCTCTCTCTCTCTTACTCTTTGTGTGTGTGTGTGCGTGTCTGTGTGTGTGTTTGTTTGTGTGTGTGTGTCTTTGTTCCAAATTCAAACGCTGCTACAACTCTAAGGCTAATAACATTCTAAATCACTGGGAATTTGATAACTATCTATCCATTAGTTCAGCCTACACAGTAATTCTTTCTCTGGACTCTGTGCTGTTTAAAGTCTGTAGCATTCATGTTGGCATCAAATCACTTTCAGTCATCATTATCTAGTGACTTTATGTCAATCTAGTTTCATCAACTAAGTTTTTAAGGGACACATGCAAAAACAGAAATATTTTCTCCTTCATAAATTGTGCATCTAGAATTTTTGCATCATGGTCAAAGAAGTATGTGGGGTATTTTGAAATGGGAAATATATAAGACGCCCTTCCATGTGTAATGTCCAACTACTCTACTAAGCAGACCTCAATGTATTTATATGTTGAAATCATTTGACCAAATATTATCAGATTTTCCTTCCCCTTTACCAGTTCTGATATTACTCCATGGATTAGTTTTACAAGGTAGGAATGAAATTGTTAAAAATTGCAATATATATATATATATATATATATATATATATATATATATAAAGATGCAGTGGTGGTCTTACTTAGATTATAAGTTCATATATGGACTAATCATTATATTCACAAATATTACATGTTTTGGCTACTCTGGAATACATGGTGGTCTTGCAAGCTTACATAATTCATACACATAACAAAGTCACATGAAACATTATAAGGTAAATTACAATGCAGAGAAAATACTGTTTAATGAATTAAATATAGCAGTGGGGTATCCAGATTAAGTAGAGAAGCAAATATGAATATCTGTTTCTTAGGGTTGGAAAATAAGTCCCTAGAAGAAGACATTGTAGGTGAGATTATTGCTTTCCAACTTAACTCGGAATCTGTGATTCTTCATCATTATCATCCTCTTAGAATGCACAGCTAACAAGTGTGGCTTTATAGCATTATGTGAGCAGACAGAGTCAGTTAAGACATTCTCCCATTCCAAAGCCTCAGACACGTATGTTGCTTTGTTCTCCCTACCAATAACAATCCCTCTTTAAAATTTCACAATAAAACAAAAATTAAGATAGGAAATTAATGAGTCCAAAGCCCTAGAAAAGGCATTATTCATCCTACTCAGGTAAAAAAATAGCTGACTGGAGTTTATGTTCAGATTTCTATGTACTAAAATCTGAATGCTTTTTGTGAGGTCATTTTGTGTAGTTTGATAATTTGCTTTAACATGGAATGTTAATATATTTAACATGTTAAACTCATTAATATATTTAACATGGACATAGAATTAAACACCCATATTTGCAAAAGTTCACAGGCTTGTGTACTAACATAATGCTTTATAGGATTAATGCAGTCTCCCTTTCCTTATTATTAAAAAGTTTTTTCAATTATCAAATATGAAAAACAAAAGGTACTGTAATTATGTAATTAATTGAGCTCAGCAAGCCCTGCTTTTCCATACTAAAAAGAGTGTTATTGTCAGGATTACAAAGAAAAAAACCTTTAATTATGATTACAAGGTAAGTCAAAAGTTACAATTAATTTAAACATCCATCATCCCCCTTGCTGTTCTTATCTATTGATCTCACCACCCTCTCACATTAATGTTCAGTTCCTAAATGATAGCTAACTTAAGGATTAGTAGGAATTATCCATACAATTAAATAAAGCTTTTCTGTAATTCAATTGGAGGAATCTAAATTGCAGTACTTTGGTGTTTAATTGGATCGGCATGAATAACAGTGTGTTTTAAATTTAGGCTAATGGACTTAAGCATTATTACTAAGAAATTAGTGATTACTGGACAAATACATGACTACAAATACAGGCAGGTCTAGCTTCAGAGTCTATTAAAATTGTTCTGCTTAATCCTTTGCTAAACTACAAAGTAGCTTGCAGAAATTTTACTAGCAATATTTACTATTATTCTTTTTACAATATGCTAAGGATTATTTTTGAAGATTACACTACAGAGTCAAGATTTCAAAGAAACACTGACATTCAGAATATTTGAGGGAAAATGTCCAGTAGTCAAACAAGAATATACATCATGTTGTATGAATGTCATAGTTGTTATCCTTATAATCCTGGTTAGAGAAAATAGAAATACATTTCTCTAGGAGTCAGCTATTAACACCTACAAACAAGCAATTTCCAGAATGGCTGGATAAACGGAAAAGTGCAATAGTGGCACTGATGTCCTGTGTGTAATCAAGAGTGACCTAATTGGACTTAAGGCCCACTTAATAGAAGGAACTTCGTGCCTCATAATAAAATCCTTAGCCACTACTCAGGGCTGGTGAAGCTATGAAGAGAACCTAGCCAGAGTAGACCCTAGAAGAGCATCTATTGCAACTATCTTTCTAAACCAGAATAATTTCTAACTCCATCCTAAATAATTATCCTTATAACCACAAATAAGTGTAGCTGTCACCCTTTGTTAAAGAAGATTATTTTTGCTGTATAAATCTGCAACTGGTCAAAATACAGAGAACAACTGAGTAAAGAATGCTCAATTGATCATCTACATCACCCCTACAAGTAAGGTTCAGGGAACACTGAAGAAAAGAGAACAGAAAGTATAAGAGCCCAGGGGCCAGGATGTAAAGTCCAATATGTAATCGTGTCTAGTTTCTTCCATAAATGACAGGGATGCTGTACCCATGAATCTCAACAATACCATGTTCTAGACAGCATACCCTAAATCTGATACAAGGAATGGTAGGGAGTGATCTAGAACTATTGACTCAGGAAAGTCTGTTCAAAACAGGACACTAATAGCACAGGCATTACAATGACCAACCATAAATACATAGGACCTCACGAAGCTAAATAAGCTTCTGTACACCACAGGACATAATCATTTCAGCAAAGCTTAAACCTACAGAATGGGAAAAAAATCTTCCCACATATGCATCTGATAGCAGGTTAGTCTCAAAAAAATATACAACGAATTACAAAATTGAATGTCAAAGAAACAAATAACCAAATTTAAAAATGAGGTGTAGAACTAAACAGAGTTGTCAAAAGATGAAACACAAATGGTTGAGAAACACTTAAAAATGTTCAACATCCTTAGACAGCAAATAAATGAGAATTAAAACTACTTTAAGATTTGATCTTAACCACAGTAAATAAGTGGGCTGACAACATATTGAGAGAAGGTATTTCATATATGCCTATGTGTGTGTGTGTGTGTGTGTCAAATATTGCAAATATAACTCTATCTATCCATCTATCTATCTGTCTGTAACCAGATTTTATTTTTAAAACTTAAAACTTATTACAATGACATGTTGCCCAATAAAAGTTTAGGAACTGTTTGAATACATTTCTTGCAGAGGAGTAAGAGTAATGTTCCCCCATTACTCATTAAGAAAATATGTAATAAAATCACAGTGACATTTTAATTCTGCACAGTTACTACAAATTGCCACATTTAAGAACGTGATCCACCAAGGGTTTGAAGCACTTCGAAATCCATTAAATTTTTATCATTAGTGTTAACTAATCTTCAAAATACATTGACAGTATCTACAAAGCTACTACAAACTACACAATTGCCCTATTTCTTTTCACAAGAGGAATAAAATATATGTTGACAAAATCACATACAGTGATATTAATGTACACTTTGTTCATAATATCTAAACATTAATCAAAAAATTATGGCTTATAAAATACAAGGAAGTTTTGCTATCATGACACTGAAAAAGATTACCTGTTAAGTTAAAATTGTTTTTAATCCCAGAAGTTGGAAGGCTGATGCAGGTAGATATTTCTGAATTAATGGTCATCCTGGTATACATAGTGAGTTCCTAACCAGCCAAGGTTATATAGTAAAATCTTGTCTCAAAAAATGAAATGAAAAAGGATTTTACTTGTATTACTACTGTTACATGATATTTTAAAATATGATAGATTGAGATATAAGAGAAGGAGGATTGAAATTGATTAAGCACTAAAAAGTTTAAGGACAAAAAATGGTTTATACCATGATTACATTTGTATATGTTTTTCAAAATCATGTAATTGTGCGGTAAAAATTGGTGCATTTCATTATACATGTCATATACTTCAATTTGGCATTCATTTTAAAAGCCCTTCTCTTAATTAAATTCACATACTCAAACACAAACACAGCAGAGCAGCAACAAAATATATTTCAAAATATATTTCAACTCAGTACAATGAGCTTCAAGCACGATTTTATCTTCAGTGTATTATCAAGTTAGCAATAGGACTCAATAAAAAGAATCTGTGAAAGTACATGGTGATTCCAAAATAAAATATTTTTATTTTCATATTTTTTGAGAGTTTAACAGAACATATTCTGAATATATTCATCCCTCTACATGTACTCTTCCAAGAGCATCCCCAGCTCCGTATGTATCCAACTTCATGTTCTTTCTGTCACACACACCCCAAACCGATGGGGTGTTTGTATTGGCTTACTGCTCCTGGGTATGAGGGCTTCTCTGTACTGTGATTGACTATCAGTTGTCAATTGATTGAAGAAACTGACATTCCCTCTCCCAGAAGCAATCAAATACTAATAATGATTCAGCTGGAGATGAGATTTCCTGCATACTTCTCCTTTTCCAAGTTGGGATCCTGACTGGCTTGGCTTATACAGGCCTTGTGGCATGCTGTCTGTCATAGTTGCTTTAAGTTCATGTGGACACCTGCTCTATTATGTCTGAAAAACACTGTTTTCTTGAAGTCATCCACCAACTCTGGTTTTTATAATTTTATCAGTTCATTTCCAAGTATATCTCTGAGCCCATGAATAGCAAAAGAACAGTACCACTGAAGTGAAACCGGATTTCCTGGGACATTCGGGGCTGGTTAGTTGGGGCTGAAATATCACTTCTGATTAGGAAGAGGCCAACATCATTGAGGTTAAAACTCATGGAGAGTACTTCCTCAGGGTCAACACATGGTATCTATGGTCCAGAGAGGGCCCAGTTTTCACATCTTGGTGTCAGCAGAACTTGGTAATGTGTACGAGTCTCCCACATGATACTAGTTTTATGATATGAAAACTGCTATGCCGAAGGTGTCGTGGAGAGAAGCTGAGGCTTGGCACCATGAGAGGCTAGATGAGGGCATCGAGGAAGGTGGAAGCGTCAGATACAGTGAACTTCACAATTGAAGTGTTCATGGAGAGAAGCTGAGACTTGTCAACATATGGCAGGGTCAGAATCCCAAAAGGAGGCACTAAGAGACTGTTGGTAGAGGTGCTGTCCAGTGGAGTGGAGACCCCAGCATAGTAGAGATTCTAGGACTATGGGATCATCACCAAGTGTAGTTGCAAGTGTGGAGTGGAGCCACCTGAGCCTAGGAGAGAAGATGAATGGAATGCAGATGCCAGAGTCATAGATGTGAAGCTGTCCAACCCTGTTGGAGCCCAGATCATGAATGATTTCCAGAGGTTATTTACATTGTTGAAGTTAGATTTTGCATTAATTTGATTGTGACTTTACCCTGATTATTCTCTCTTGGAGTAATATTTTTTTTTGTTTTGTTTTATAGGAACCCATAGCTGAGAAACTTTGAACTTTTAAAGTACTTGATTATTTTTTAAAGACTGTGAGATTATATTGTGATATTAACATGAAAGGATATAAATGTCACAGGAGTGGAGATGGTATTGTTTAACAAGTTGACAAGGGGTCATTTGTGTTGGTTATTTTTTTTTTTTTTGTCAACTTGCTTATTAACCATTGTCATTTGGAAAGAGGAAAGTTTGAAAAGATACCTCCATCAGATTGTTTGCTGGTAATTTTATGTACATTTCCTTAAGGAATGATTGACATTGCAGGGCCCAGCCCACTGAGGGCAGTGCTACTCCTGTGAAAGCTATGCTGTATAGCATAAGATAGCAGGCAGAGCAAGCTGTGGGGAGCATGCAAGTAAGCAGTGTTTCTTCATGGCCTTTGCTTCAGTTCTTGCCTCTGGATTTTTTCTTGAGTTTCTGCTCTGATTTTCCATCACGATGGATTGTGATTAGAATGTACAAACCAAATAAAACCTTTCCTCCACAAGTTGTTTTTGGTTATGGATTTTATCACAGCAATAGAAGCCAAACTAAGACACTGGGATCTGGAATTCGAACTTCACCTGGCTCTGGTCTCTGTAGAAGGTGAGGTGGCTAATAGAAAAGGTTATTTGGGAAGAGTGGTGACTCCATGTTTTTCTTACGAAGGATCTGGATTTATCTACGTATGAGCTCAGGGCCTAGAAATAGTAGATGGACAGGCTGAGAGTCCAGCAGGCTGGTGGACTCCTTGTGATCCCACCTCAATACACTGGCTGATTAGTGGGTAGATGGAGGGTAAGACTGTAAGCATTACAGTTCAGATAGAAAGATGTCCTGGCAGTCTGGAGCTAAGGAGTACCACAAAGTCACATTGCAAAACAAACATCACACAAGAGATTTATTGAGAGGGGGAAAAACAGGAGGGTAGCTGCCTTTGCTCAGGTGAGAAACAGCAGCAAACTAAACAGGGTACAGGGCTTACAAAAAATTACTTGGGTAGGGGGTGGAACTTTTCAAGGTTGAGCTTTCCGGGATAGAGATTGGTGGGCTTTCAAGTCTAAAGATTGGGCTTTTTACTATGTAGAACAGGGGCAAGGTCCAGAAGTTAGGACAGTTAGAATATTCTGTGGGTGGAACCTGGCAGTTGGAGATCCTTAGGGAAGAGGCCTAGCCACTTCTGTGGCTCCAAGGCCTTACAAAACTGACTCTTGAATTTTGCAGGAAAATGGATGGAGCTAGAAAACATTGAGTGAGGTAACCCAGACACGGCAAGACAATTATCACATGTACTCACTTATAAGTGGTTTTTAAGCATAAAGCAAAGAAAACCAGCCTACAAATCACAATCCCAGAGAACCTAGACAACAATGAGGACCCTAAGAGAGACTTACATAGATCTAATCTACGTGAGAAGTAGAAAAAGACAAGATCTTCTGAGTAAATTCGGAGCATGGGGACCTTGGGGAGGATTGAAGCAGGAGCGGAGAGGCAGGGAGTGGAACAGAGAAAAATGTAGAACTCAATAAAAAAAAAAAAAAAAAGGACTGGCTCATGCGGTCTCTTAACTCAGGTTCTTGGCTCCACATGTTCTCAGAGCCCCAGATTCTGTACTCATATTTGTTGAATTTTTTAAAACCGGTTTTTAATTTCACAGCAAGAACATTTTTTTCCCTATTGTCTACTTTGTTTTGATATGTTGTCTCATTATGAAACTCAGGCTGTCCTCCAGTTATAATCTTTCTACCTTAGCCTCCCAAGTGCTTGGATCAAAGTAGTGTACTACTATGTCCACCTTCCTTTATTATTTCTGCCGGCTTCCTCCCATCATTTTGTCAAGGAGCATGTATTTGCAACTCACCCAGACATGTATGTGTCTAGCCACCTGCATCATCTCTACTCTCCACATATGTTCATGCCCCTCCTCCTCAAATGATATTCAAAAATGGTGGGGAAAGCACCACACAAAGCATACTATGAATCTGTTAGTTCGGTCAAGTAGCTAAATGTCGCGTCCGCCTCGGCCAGCAAGGAAGACGCAACACGGGAGCTCTTCTTGGCAAGCAGTTTATTCAGGACTTTATTCACAGCTTTGATCCTCTCGCTCTGTCTCTGTCTCTCTCTCTGTGTTTCTCTCTCTGTGTTTCTCTCTCTGTGTTTCTCTCTCTGTGTTTCTCTCTCTGTGTTTCTCTCTCTGTGTTTCTCTCTCTGTGTTTCTCTCTCTCTCTCTCTCTCTCTCTCTCTCTCTCTCTCTCTCTCTCTCTCTCTCTCTCTCTCTCTCTCTCTCTCGGCAAATCTCTCCCAGCCCTTAAAAGGCACGGGCCACCAACCCCGGATTGCCACGTGGGCACTGTCCATAGGTCCACGCATATGCAAGCAGCTGGCGATCATTGTGTGATAATAGCATAAGTTAGACCTTAGCCATAAGGAGTTGATTATTACAGAGAGCACTCGCTTTCGGGATAGTGGAGGGTGGAAGCCAGCACCATCAGGTGCGGCTCCAGGCAGCTCTCTACACATTGCCATCAGGTGTGACTCCACGCGGCTCTCTACAGCTAAACCACAGAACCTCTTATTTATAGCCTTTTATAAAACATGACAAGCAATTGATCCAAAGAATCACAGTAGGAGGATAATGGAGCTACAGTTTCAATAAGAAGTTGAATTTCCACACATACCACAGAAGTGGGCTTTTCTGAAACAGGGAGCAATATCATTTACAAGTATTGACATAAGTGTGCTATAGTGCATCCACCACACACTTCCAAGTTGAAAAACCTTCCTATTTCCTACATACTTCAATAACTTCAATTTATAGAACTGTTTTTCAGCTGAACAATAAATACAGCTTTGAAAATTCCTGGCTCTGGGATGAAGATGTTTGGAGAATAGAAATATTTTATTCCTTACAATTTTTTTCAGTCAGTGTAGCTAAAATTATTTGGACATGTTAAAGTTATAATGGAAGATAACACTCCAATATATTTTACCTCTTTAATCTGAACTATTTTTAGATATAATGGTATTCTTTTTTTTCCAGTTATCTCTTGGGTAAGATACAGATTCAAAACCATTCTAAAGGTTTTTTTTTTTCTTTTCATTTTCTACACTGTTACAATGGTTAAAAATCGAGGTTTTAACAAAGTCAGTAATCACAATACTTAAACATCCACAAATTAAGCTTCTAGGACCAAATTCTTCATTCGTATTATCTGAAAGAGCTCATTTCATCCTTAATAGAAATAATTGAGCAAATGCTGTCCTGCAGCCTGCCAATTTTTGCATTTGTCTTCTTCCTGGTCCACATCTATAAAACACTCCTTTTGGAAGACAGACCACTACTTTTGTCATTATAAGGACTTAAAAGTAAAGTTTGACATTATAAACACTTGCTTCCATTGGCTCAGCTATGGTTTTTCTTTTATCATCAAAACTTTGATCTGAAGGTTAGCAATGATATGCCTTATGAAATCAACATTATATTTGATAATGACTGTTGGCTTCGATAACATGTGACAGTAGACTGATATTACAAGAAATTACAGATATGAGTAGAGAGAAAAGCTATGGAAGCAATGAAAGAAAGTTATAAAAATCTATATTATTTATTCTGGGAATATAACAAATATACAATAAACCCTATTGAATCTGACTACCTCCTCAAACTCGTATCATAGATATTAAATTTGTTCATTCCCTAACTACAATAGGTATTCAATTTGACATATTTTATGTAGGAATTAGTCCACATTTTCTTACAAATTACTTTGGGGAGCCAAAGGTTGAAGGGTTGCATTAGATGACCTTCTTGATAACAGAGGCATGAAGCTATGTGGATATCAGATGGCCTGGATAACAAAAGCATATATGTGTGTATATGTTGATTTTTCTGGACTCTCTCACTTTCATAAGGACACAAGTAATTCAAGTTTGGGGACTCTACTCCAATAACCTTTATAATTCTAATCACCTACGAAAAGATAAGAAAATCCAATAGTTTGTTGTCTTTCTCCCTTCTTAACACCTTCTTAAGCAATCAGGATTAAGTTCTAACACAAGAACCCTTGGAGGAGCGGAAAAAAACAACAGCATAGCCATAACTATACATCTGGATCAATGTTTACAATCACTACAAATAATTATGGCACATGACTTCTTTTTCTCCCTAGCTATATATGTTTTCTTGCTATTCATAATGGACATTCTGAGTACACACAATTATCTAACGTGCATCATCTCACTCTTCTCACTTGCACAAACAGCCATGTGAAAAATGGCTTCCCTTTCTTATTTTGGTGGAGTGTTGGAGTGCTTTACCAGGAATATCCTACCTTGTCATGGAATTGGCACATCAAAAATATTTGTATTTGTCAAATTTCATGAATTACTGTCACATTGTCCTATGAAATGAATGTGTTGTTAATCATCGATGCCTATAGCATACAAGAGTTCATTTCTCAGAATCAATTTTTGTCACTCTAATAAGAATACATTTTAATCTCAGTTTTAACTGCTATTATTCTCACTATTAGTGATAGGCATCTCTTTAAACATTTATTTATGCATTTTATATATTTAAGTATTTAAATTTCAAGTTTTACATGATAGTATAGGCAAAGAGAATGTCTTCTAGATATAGATGCAGGCATAGATATATGATGATATACAGCTATCCGAACACTTTATCTAGCTTCAAGTGATTTTATGGGACTAGAGTACAGGGTTTGTGGTAGAAACTGAAGTCAGGTAATGTCTCAGTGCCTGAAAGGAAGCTCATAAGGTATTTAGCATCATTGAAATATAAATTGATAAACAAAATTACATGTGATCAAAGTGTATGTATTTCATTTTTATGATTGATTGTTTTGAGAAGGGGTTTTATTATGTAACCCTGGCTGGGCTAGAGTCTGATTTGTTGCCCAAACTGGCCCTAAATTCACAGAGATCCTGAGTATTGGTACATAAAGTTGTGTAACACTGCATTTAACTAAAGCATACATTTTGTAAAAGTCAAACAGAACCATAGTCTTTGTATTATCACCCTAACAACAACATTTTATGACCACCAAAATTTTCTTGAGTGCTTTTATATGGTTTTTCAAAGAGTTTTTATCAGCCTATGTTGAAGTGCATGATATCAAATTATTAATTACAAATTTTATCTTGTAAAGCAGATCTATAGAGCAGTTTCATCTTACAAATCAAAAACTATATCATTAAAAACTTCTCCACTTATATTCTTTCTAGCCTCTGGTAATTATGATTCCATTTCCTGCTTCTGTGATTTGAATTATTTTTAGGTAACTTACTACATTTGTCTTCTTTGCCTGGTATATTGTACATTTCATAATATTTTATGAGCTAATTTATCTATATATTTTGGGGGTATTTCTTATAGGAACTAGCAAGAATGTACACAAATTGCAAACTTATACACTTTGAGTAGGAATACATAATGGTAAGCTGGTATGGAATATAATATAGAAACTCTCCCAAAATATTGAAATAGAGCTTCCATATGATACAGTATTTTCCCTACTGAATATATATCTAAGTGAAATTGAATCAGAGTGTTAAAGAGATATTTGAACTCTCAAGTTCATTAAAAACACATTTTATAACAATGAAAATCTGGAAACAAAACTCTGTACATCCACTAATGAATGAATGAAGAAAGTGTGGTGTATATCCAAAATGAATCCCTGTTTAACCATAAAAATATAATCATTCGTATTCTTGGCCTTTCTTTTCAGTAATTGCTCATATATATTACATATGGCATATAATATATATTAACCTGCCAAGTCTTTGTGTGTATATAATATTACTTATATGTAGGGATGACTGATATTTGGAATTGGATATCCAATTAGAATGGTCTTTCCTAAATAGTATTACTTATATGTAGGGATGACTGATATTTGGAATTGGATATCCAATTAGAATTGTCTTTCCTAAATAATATTAGTATTACATGCATTTGAAAGAAAGCAAGGAGGGATATATGGGAGGGTTTGGAGGGAGGAAAAGGAAAGGGGAGATGACATAATTATAACCTAAAAAGCAAAAGACATATTTTCTTAAAAATCATGATAAAGGATAAATAATCATTTGCCTTGACACAGATGTAACCAGAGATCATCATGTGAATACAATAAGCCAGCAACAGAAAGAGAATTGCCATATAAGCTTACTAATAGGTCATATGTAAAAAACACATCTCATAGAATTTGAGGGTGAAATGGTTTTGTTAGAGATCTAAGATATTGGGGAAATGGAGAAAATTTTGTTAAAGGATACTAAGAGGAATAAGAAATTCTAGGATGCTTTTCATCAGTTGTTATTGCATGGATATGTGTATTTGTATATGCATATGTATTCTCAAATATAACCTGTTAAGTCCATATAATTTTACTTATATGTATTGTTTTTTATTTTGGTTTTTCGAGACAGGGTTTCTCTGTAACTTTGGTGCCCGTTCCAGAACTAGCTCTTGTAGACCAGGCTGGCCTCGAACTCCCAGAGATCCACCTGCCTCTGCCTCCCGAGTGCTGGGATTAAAGGCATGCGCCACCACCGCCCAGCTTATATGTATGTTTTTATTTGGCACTAGACAATCAATTTCTGTATTCTTTCCTCGGGAGGACCACCTTTTTGACTCCCAGATTTACTCAGTTGCCAACAGTTCTTTGTGTAAGGTTGAGGCCTCCTAAGCTTTGTCCTGATGTAGTTTGTTATGTTCATTGTTATCTTCCTTAGTTAGTTCACATTTGGCTGAGCATGTTAGTGAGAATTTATGACTGTAGCTTCTGATGTTACTAGCAAGCACATTTTCACAGCAAAGTCTCTGATCCTCTGGCTCTTACAGTCTTTCCATTTCCTCTTCTGTAGTGTTCCCTGATCCTTATGTGTGGATGTATTTTGTAGATGTATCATTTGGAACTAGTCCTTTTCTATATATGCTGCTTTTATTGGTTAATGAATAAAGGTGCTTTGACATATGGCAGCGCAGAATAGAGTAAGGTGTGAATTCAAAGAAGATAGAGAAGGAGAGTAGGCATAGTCAGGGAGATGCCATGTAGCTGCTCAAGGACTCAGACACCCCAGAACCTTGCTGGTAAACCACAAGCCTCGTGGTAATACACAGAATAATAGAAATGGGCTAGTTTAAGATGCAAGAGCTAGCTAGAAATATGCTTGAGCTATTGGCCAAACAGTATTGTAATTAATAGAGTTTCTGTGTGATTGTTTCAGGTCTGGGCAGCTGGGAAATGAACAAAAAGCCTCCACCTACACTGCGCTCCATGACTCTGGATATTGCTTGGTTCTCATTTTCCATAATCCTCTCTCCATCTGTTGCAAAAAGAAGATTTTTTTTATGTGGGGGTGAATACTACTCTTATATGTGGGTATAAAGGAAACTATTTATGGATTGTTCCTAGAGATTATGCTGCTTTAGTAAAGTATTGGTTGTGTGTTCTCCTCCAATAACCATGATTTCATTAGCACTGATTAGTTAACTAGGTTACTAGTACTAGACATGGTATCCCTCTTAATCCCAAATAGAGATCTGTTAGTAACTGCTAAGATATGTATACCACTGCTATACCTGTAGGGTTGTCTTGCTATTCTGTTCATTGATGTGGTTCACAGTCAAGTGGGACTGTTAGTTGCCTCTCTCCTTTGTAAGCTTTTATGGTGTCTTCTGGATCGTCCTCAGGAAGGAGACACTCAGGTCCATTTCAGCTGAGGGGCCTCTGGGCCCTGTTTCTGAAGTGTATGGTATCGTCAGCAATAGGGACTTTCCTTTGATCTCTGGGGAATAACCAAGGGAAACAACAACAGGCTGTATGTTTTTGGAGTCTCTTCCACAGATCTGGCCAACAACTCAAAGGAGGACTTACCTTGTCAAGTATTAGTAATGTTGTTAGGTAGACTTTGGCTCTTAGAGGGAGATTAATCAGCCCAGATGAGGAAAGTTCACTTAAAACTATATTTGTATATTTGTATGCACTGAATTATGTGTGCTGTAGGGATTTTTTTAGGTAAAAAGTCAATAATGCAATTTCTTAAGGCTTTCCCAGCTATCCATAATGTTATTTTACCTAATTCTTTTATTTTTAATTAATTAAATTTTGAATTATTTATTTTTACATTCTAACCATAACCTATCCACCCTCCTCTCCTCCAACTCTGGTCACATCCCTCTATCCCCGTCAATTCACACCTTCTCCATATTTGCTCAGAAAGGAGTAGGTCTCCTGTGGGCATCAACAAAGTGTGGAATATCAAGCTGTCATAAAATGGAATACCTCCTCCTGTATTTAGGCTGGGCAAGGCAATCCAGCATAAATAATAGGTCCCCAAAAGCCAGCCAAAGCACCAGGGAAATCCCCTGCTCTCATTGCCAGGAGTCCCACAAACAGACTAAGCTATACCACTGTCAAATGTATGCAGACTGCCTAGGTTAGTCCCATGCAAGCTCCTTGGTTGTTGGTTCAAACTCTGTGAGTTACCATGAGCCAGGCTAGCTCTTTCTGTTTGTTTTCCTTCGATGTCTTTGACCAACCCTGGCTCCTACAATCCCTCCTCGCTCTCCCCCAGCAGGACTCCCCAATATCATCCCAATGTTTAGCCCTAGGTCTCTAAATCTGCCTCCATCAATCACTGAATGAAGGCTCTCCAATGACAACCAGGGCACTCACCAATCTGATCATAGGTTATGGTTAGTTCAGGCTATGCTTCCACTGCTGCGCAGAGTCTTACTGGGACCATCTTTGTAGACTCCTTGGAGTTTTCTTCGCAACAGGCTTCTACCCAGGCCCCATAAAGCCCCATTTCCAATAATCTCCCACAGCGCTCTCCGTGTTTGACAACCCCCTAACTCAGTTCCTCGAGTTCTCATGCCTGCCAGCCCCCAGTCTACCCAGGATTTATCCTCTATATCCCTTCCCAATGCCCTTTTGTTGTTTTGTTTTGTTTTTCGTTTTTCGAGACAGGGTTTCTCTGTGGTTTTGGAGCCTGTCCTGGAACTAGCTCTTGTAGACCAGGCTGGTCTCGAACTCACAGAGATCCGCCTGCCTCTGCCTCCCAAGTGCTGGGATTAAAGGCATGCACCACCACCGCCCAATGCCCTTTTGTTAACTAGTCTCTCTGGGCCTTTGGATTGTAGCATGGTTATCATTTACTTTACTGTTGATATCTACTTATAAGTGAGTACATATGTTTATCTTTCTGGGTCTGGGTTTATTTGCTCAGGATGATTTTTTCCAGTTCCATACATTTGCCTTCAAGTTTCATAATGTAGTTTTTTAACAGCTGAGTAAGACTCCATTGTGTAAATGTGCCACATTTTCTTTGTCCATTGTTGAGTTGAGGGACATCTTGGTTGTCTTCAGGTTCTGGCTATTACAGATGCACCCATTATGAGCAAAGTTGAGCAAATGTCCTTGTGGAATGATTTAGCGTTCTTTGTATATATGCCCAAGTGTAGTATTGCCAGGTCTTGAGGTAGATTTATTCCCAATTTTGTGAGAAACCACCATATTGACTTCCAATGTGGCTGTACAAGTTTATAAGCCCAGCAGCATTGTAGGAGTGTTTCCCTTGCTCCACATCCTTTCCAGCATAAGGTATCATTTGTGGCTTTGACCTTGGTCATTCTGACAGGTGTAAGATGGAAATTCAGTGTTGTTTTGATTTGCATTTCCGTGATGGCTAAGGATGTTGAACATTTTTAAGTGTTTATCTGCCATTTGAGATTCTTTGGTTGAGAATTCTCTGTTTAGGTCTATGCCATATTTTTTAATTGGATTATTTGGATTTTTTGATGTCTAGTTTCTTGAGTTCTTTATCTAGTTTAGAGATCAGCCCTCTGTCAAATGTGGGGTTGGTGAACACTTTATTCCATTCTGTATGCTGCTGTTTTGTCCTATTTACAGTATTCCATGCTTTACAAAAGCTTTTCATGTGGTCCCATTTATTGTCAGTCTTAGTGTCAATGCTATAGGTGTTCTAGTCGAAAAGTTATCCACTGCTCCAGTGTGTTCAAGGCTATTCCCCACTTTCTCTTCTATCAGGTCAGTGTTAACGTGATTTATATTGAGGTATTTGATACATTTGAACTTCAGTTTTGTGCAGGGTGATAGATATGGTTCTTTTTGCATTCTCCTGAATACAGACATTCAGTGTGACCAACACCATTTATTAAAGATGCTTTTTTATCGTATATCTCTGGCTTCTTTATCAAAATCATTTGTCAATAGGTGTGCAGATTTGTTTGGGTCTTTGATTCTATTTAATTGATCAATGTGTCTGTTCTTATGGCAATATTATGAAGTTTTTTATTACTATAACACTGTAGTACAGCTAGAAATCAGGGATGGTGATTCCTCTGGAAATTATTTCATTATATAGGATTGCTTTATCTAGCCTGATTTGTTTGTTTTTTTTCTTTATGAAGTTGAGTATTGTTCTTTTAAGGTCTGTAAAGAATTACGCTGAAATTTTGATGGGGATGGCACTGAATATGTAGATTGCTTTTGGTAAGATGCCATTTTTACAATGTTAATCCTACGGATCCACGAGCATAGATCTTTCCATCTCCTGATATGTTCTCCAAATTCTTTCTTCAGAGACTTGACGTTCTTGTCATGCAAGTCTTTCACTTTCTTGGTTAGAGTTACCTCAAGATATTTTATATTTTTTTTTTCTGGCTCTTGTGAAGGGAATTGTTTTCTTGATTTCTTTTTCAGGCATTTTATCCTTTGTATATAAGAGGAATAGGATTTTTTTTTTTACTCTTGTATTCAACTACTTCTCTAAAGGTGTTTATCAGCTTCATGAGTTTCCTGGTAGAATTTTTTTCCTTTTCCTTTTTTTTTTTTTTTTTTTTTTTTTTTTGCCAATTGAAAGTCTTTTATTCCAACTGGCAAGGATCACACTCAGGTGTTCAGGACCTACATGTAGCTTCAATTGTCCAGAGCATGGAGTTTTGAAGGCAGAAACCATGTTCTGGGATCTTACTCAGCAGGTACAGGGGATATTTCAAGTAATCAAGCAATCTGACAGAAGCTATGATAACCAGTTAGTGGGAGAGGGAGATTTGCACAAGCAGCAGTTTAGCAGAAGCTACGGTAAGTTAACAGGGCCATCTTGACCTTAGGTCCCTAGAAGGGAGTTGGGTAATTTTCTATGGGATTCTCCATCAAGGAGATCAAATTCTAGTTAAACCTGAAATGGCCTCAGCAAGAATCCAAGATGGAGGAACCTCAACCCTGTCTTGCCCTGTCACAGTTGGTGGGAACTAGGCCATCCAGTAGAGAAATCACGCAGAGACTTCTCAGAAACCTAAAGTCAGAAGTAGCATATGTCTCAGTTACTCTGGTAGAATTTTTTAAGGTCCTGTTTGTAATATTATCAAGTCATTATTATACAATGTTATGAAAAATTCTCTGAAAAATAGTTGTAAACTCATATTTATTTCATCTCAATCAACAAATTGTATCAATACATTATCATAACACTAAAAGTTAAAAATTAGAAACAAATTACTGATTTGATCATTTACAATTTATCACAAAAGATACATTGCTGGATGAGGCATTGAATTATTGTTGTGGTATGATGGTCAGTCGACTAATAAATTTTAGACTCTAATTCAGCCATGATGTTAGTTTGTATTTGTTTGGGAAATGCACTTAATTTCTCTGACTTTCAGAACATCCTTCTGTGCAATGAGGAGAATTAACTAAATGATCTTAGGGTTTTTATCTCTATTATTTTGTAGAGATGTGAGCATTCTTTAGATCTCCTATGACTTTCTTACTCTCTATAGTTTTCTCTGGGCCTGACCTGCACTCTTATGCAAAATCATACTTATGAACCTTCCTTACCCTATCATTGAAGTAAGAAGACTAGGAACTTATCCACCTCACATAATTTTGTGATAGTTAATGTCAAATAACATAAACTGCTTCTGTTTAGCCTAATGTGGAGGGGGAGAGGTCAAAAATGGCCTGAATTGAGGCAGAGAGCTTTCCTCAGTTGATATGCAGATGAGATTATAGAAATCCTACTGATGTAGCCATTTTCCTTCATTATAAAATTCCATACCAGAAAAGACTGGTAAGGACTTAACATGAAGACTGCAGTTAGCACAGATAGCAGCTATAATAGACTAGCAACCAATTTCTCTGTATCTCAGGACAGATATAAGTAGTTTTTGATGTTCAGCTATTTCTATTTGATGGGGGTGGATGTTCCCTTTATTATTAGATATCAAACAAAAACAGTCATTGTGTCTTAATATTTTACAAAACATGCTAATTCGTGGTAAAAAAAAGATGTGCTTAATATCTAGTACTACATTTCAGGGCAAGTGCAATTTTGAATTTGTACTGCATTTAAAATTAGCAGTGCACTTATCTCTATTTCTATCTGTCTTTGTCTTCCTTCCTTAATACATAGACACACAAATAACTCCCACAATCAGCCAGAACTTTCTGTGCATAAAATTTTTGACCCAAACTCTACCTAGCTTTAAACTTCATCTTCCTGCAACTAACTCTGGTGACCTAGGTCAATAATTGATGGGTGGATAAAGAGAAGGGGAGGGAATCTATTGCAAAGTATTTTTGCCACTAAACAACTGTTTTAGCCATCATAATTCTTTAATAATGAATATTGTCATTCCTCTAATTATAAGAAATGATTAGTTGCTTTTCTTTACAGAGAGGTTCTTTACCTTTGGTTCAAGTACACACCAAGAGGAGATTGATCTCTCACAAATGGAGCTGAAGAAGTTAGCATAGGTAAGTATCATGACAGCATTTTATTTTATTGAAGCCTAATGGGTAGATTTGAAGAATGATGTATCGTACCTGGACTCTGTCCCAAAAGGACATTTAGTCCCTTCAGCTGCTTCCCAGGAAGATAATATATCAGAGGCTCATGAAGTGCCTTTCAAAAGCTAGATTTTTGTTGTTTTCTTTGCTGGGGCTTCATATGTAGGTAGAAATGTTAACAGCATTGCAAATATTATGAGTCAACAAAAATGTCACTGGGCATGACATTTCAGATATTTCTGAGAAGCCACACACTAACTGCCTGGACTAAATATACTATCTTTCAATGCTACACTGTAGCCCTGAGGGAAAAAATAGAAATGATTTTTAATTTTACTTAAAATTATTTTGTATATTCCCCAATTTTGCCAAAAAGTTGTTCAAATCATTTAGTTCCCTCTACATCTGCCCTTCCTAACTGCCACATTTCTGTGTTTGAGTGCATTTCTCTGTGGATAGATGTTGGAGCTTGAGTTCCTATCCTGACTTCCTTTAGTGATAAACAGTAATCTTGAAGTATCAGCCAAATAAATCCTTTTCTCCCCAATTTGATTACTGGTCATGGTATTTTTTCACAGCAGTAGAAACCCAAATTAAAACAGGGCTCTGTTGGTCTTTCATGTGCAATGTCCTGCTGCACAGAAAGTCAGGTGTTAGAGTCTGTGTGGAATACAGGAGAACCAGTGGTTAACTTAGAAGACATTTCTTCAACCAGTCTCCTCGCTCTCCCTTTCCTCTGTTCCAAATGTAACACAGTGAGAGACAACTATGTTCTTATGCCTGATGTTTATATGATTTAGTCTTTTATACATAAATCAAATAAAGATGTTATAAATGATAATCTTGTAATCTGGCAGGTTTATTATGTTTAATTAGTAAATTAATGTTTGATAGACATTAAAATAATGTTTGGCACATAGGTAGGGACACATTCATGTTTTACAAGTGAGATATTGACAATAAATAACTCTCATGCTAGTTCTGGTTTTCTGAAAAGTACAAGGATGCATGTGAGGGACTTTGGAAGAACAATGAAGAGGAGAGCAAGCAGAAGAGACCGGAAGATGCCACTATTCAAACATCTGTGTAGAGGAAGGAAGAAGCATTGGTTTTTCTTCATGGATCTATTTGTAGTTAGCCAAGGTCACCATCCCTGGATTTAGAGTTGCCTGTTAAAGATATTATATAGCTCCAAGACTGGTATTACCATTGTTTCTTGTCAAGTTTGCTTACTGGCTATTTGCAGTTCTCAGGAAAGATGACTTGATACAAACATGGTGATAAATTTCACAGAACAACTTTTAGAGTAATACTTCCTGAATGTTAAGAAACAAATTTTAAAAATATGTAAATTTTAATCCTCATATACAAAATAATAAAAAGAACAAAAAGAAAAACAGTAAGTATAAATGTCAAGTCTTCAAAGTCAAAATGGCTATGACAAAACATCAGATATTCAGCTACATTAAATATGAAAAATATCAAATATTCAGCTACACTGAGGAAATGTCTTTCCTGAATCTCAATAGTTTTATTATAATTTATTAGAGGGTATAATATAATGGAAGGAAACCTGAAGCAAGAATAGATATTTAGCATGGAAGGAGCTACAGACTAAATTTTATGGTTATTAGTGCTTATTTCTGATACATTTTCTATTAGTGAATGTAAGTCTATTAATTAAACTCATGTATTACTGCTGAATGTCATACAAGCACATCTAATATTTATTTTGCTGACACTAGATTCTGAACTTTGCCTATGACATTGTACAAAGGAAAACTTTGCAGCAACAGGAAAGAACATTTATATATTTTCTGTCTTGTCTTTTCTTTCACAGAGATTAGGATATCAATATGAGGTGTTTCTAGCATGACTGGACACAGGAGATATTAATTTAAAGGCTTAATGAATGGGATAGATTTTTTAGCTCATTGTGCAAACACAGTGCAATACAGACTATGTTTCACAAGAATTAATACCATATAAATTTATTGGCTATTATCACTGATCTATAAATGTAGTTACATTCCACTCATGACTTGGCCAAGCTATTTATTATATAAGACTTAAGCTAGTTAGAATAGGATATTTGTACTTATTGTATATAATTTCATAATAGGTTTAGAACTCTCTTACTTAAACAAAAGGGGGAGGTGTTGCGGGAGGTTCTTCTGCTCCTTCAGCCAATAGCCGCTGAGATACCAGCCCATTGGGGTGTGGTCTCTCTCCCTTTAAAAAAGCGGCCACTTCCCTCTCCTCTCTCTCTTACTTCCTGCTCCGCTTCCAGCCACTAGACTCCCTTCCTGATTGCGCAGAGGGCTGTTGTCTGGGACGGTGATCTGTAAGTTTTTTCCCTTTTAAATAAATAACCATGCTATTAATCATAATTCCAAACTGGTGTGGGATTGTTTGTGACTTACACCTTTGCCTTCATCTGGAGTGTGGTTGGTTAGCACATTAGCTCAGAATGGACAGAGAGCACTTACACCAGCAGGGTCTCTATGTAGAAGAAACATATTAAAGGAGACAAGGAGAGTGCAGAGTCATCCACAGACCAGCCACTGGCTGCCTATGCTACTTCAGAATTCAGTGTTCTGACCTCTGAGGCATGCTGTGCCATGCTTCTTATTTAACAGCACAGTGTGCCAAGTAGGCTGGTTGTCAGATCATTCCTGCCTTTTCTCCTACAGTGATCTCCTGTAGCCTTTGCTCCTATTCCTGCATCCAGGTTCCTGCCCTGGTTTTTCTGAGTGATGGACTAGTAAGCTGTAAGGTGAAATAAACTCTTTCCTCTTCAAGTTAGTTTTGCTCATGGTGCTTAATCACAGCAATAGAAACTATATAATGACACTTTTCTACCTACTTTATACTTAAGAATTTATTATTATTTTTATTACACTATACATTTTTCTCCCTTCCCATCCCTTCTTCCCCTTTCCTCTTCTACACACTCCCATGACCTCCATGCTCCCAATTTACTCAGGAGAGCTTATGTTTTTCTCCTTCCTGTTTAGATCCATGTATGTCCCTCGTAGGATTCTCTTTGTACCTAGGTTTTCTGAGGTTGTGGATTGTAGGTTGGTATTTTTTTCTTTATGTCTAAAAGCCATTTATGAGTGAGAACATATTATATTTACCTTTCTGGGTCTGGGTTCTCTCATTCAATATGTTTTTTTCTTCTAGTTCCATCCATTTGCCTCCAAATGTCAATATCTCATTATTTTTTTTTCTGCTGTGTAGTACTACATTGTGTAAATGTACCACATTTTCTTTACCCATTCTTTGGTTGAGGGCCATTTAGGTTGTTTCCAAGTTCTGGCTATTACAAATAATGCTGCTATGAATATATTTGAGCATATGTCCTTGTGGTATGATTGAGCTTCCTTTGGTAAATAATTAAATAAAACCACATCACAAAGTGTTAGGATATTCACTTTCACAGCAAACATGCTTTAGAAAACTTTAGAAGAAAGATGGCTATAAACTTATCATTTACACAGTGGAGGTAAAAGGATCAGAAGTAGTTCAAAGTAATCCTAAATTTCAAACCATGTCCTATACCAAGACCTGGTATACTTGGTCCCAAGCAATAAAGCATTCCCAAAACTTTTAGGGGACAATAAAAAAAAGAATGATTTTACAACACTACAAATTCTATGTAATAGATACTATTTAT
Source organism: Chionomys nivalis (assembly GCF_950005125.1). Classification (NCBI taxonomy): domain Eukaryota; kingdom Metazoa; phylum Chordata; class Mammalia; order Rodentia; family Cricetidae; genus Chionomys; species Chionomys nivalis. Next base: position 77,657,740 of record NC_080112.1, on the reverse strand, counting down.
ATTAGAACAGTTCATAGTATTTATTTTAGATCAATTTACAGTATGAAAATTGATATAATAATAGAATACTGCACCAGAAGTTAAGTGGTTTCCCAATGTCATATAACTAGGAATGGATCAAAGCAAGTTTTAGATCCCAACAGGATGATATCTAAGATCTGCAACATATCCACTCTCATTATTTCTAAGAGCCTAGGATTGTAGGTGAGAAAGTCCTAAAAAATGATATTTATTTTCGAATGGTGTTGTGACATACCCTAAGTGCTTTGGAAACTATTTTGGGAAGTCAGCATTAATCTATTCCTATGTAATCACATCTTAAATGTAAAAAATGCTCATAATTCTTGAAATATTAGTAGACATCTCTCAGATTCCATTAAGTTTAGGGTAATTTTCTTTAAAAATACTAAATATAGTGTACTATTATTTGGGCAGTCAAGAATTGGATGTGTTTTATAATCTGGGACAATATTTTAAAATAGTCAGTAATTTTAATGCATCAACAAATGATTTATTGGGTACCAACTGTGTGCGTGTCTGTGCGACATTATACATAGGAAAAAAACCACACTGAGTCTCATTTTTGGTTTGTGTTTGAGGTATCTGGAGAAAACCAATTTGTCTTATTCCAAAGTTACTCCCAGGATGGCTGAAGTCAAGGGTATAGTAATATTTTATAATTGGATTAAAATATATCATAAATTGCATTTCTGCTTTGCCTTTAGTCTTTCTGTAGAGTTGAGAACTCAGAAGGAACTTTATTGTATGGAAAATTTTTAGTACGCAAAAGGCCTTTGAAATTTCTAATTTCAAATGAGGCCCAACATTTAGAAGTCATCAATTAGTTATTGATACAAATACTAGATCAGTATGTAAAGATATCAATTAATCATCAAACATTTGATTTACCTAACCAGGGTGACAAAGCATCATGGTTTACCAGAGTTGCCTACAATTTTAGGAGCAAAATTATAACATTTTTTAAAAATTCACCATCATGGGGAAGCCAGAGTATTTTCTTTAACTCTACTAGCAAAATGTCCATCACTTTATTATATCATCTATGACCAACTCAGGATGAGACAAGTATTGGGATCAGGAACGTCAATATAAACCTTGAGTACCTAGACAGTGTGGGATATGATAGCAATTTTTTTTGGTTTTATTTTTCAAAATGGGATGTGACCAGGGTAGGGCAGATGATGAATACCATCCCTGGAGCAATAGGGGAGAGATGCATGAGAAGAGAGGACTTTCAAGCCTTACTTTGCAGACAGCATCTTTGTCAACAATCCATAGGGTAGGCAATTTTTTATAAGGCAAAATAAAAATGACTTGTCATCATAATGTTCTCAGTGTTGGTCCTTGAAATGTGACTTAGTACATACTCTAAATCTGTCAGGTTTCTGGGATTTCTGTTTCCTCATCTGTAGCACAGAGCTGCAGTGAGTTTGGAAAAACAGATGCACATCATAGTAGGTTGAATGAGCCCTCAAATCTCCGTTCACTCCAAATATCAGAAAGACTGTATTAAGAACTCAGGACTTTGATCTAGTCCCCAGAGGTAGAAAATAACCTTCTGTTGTTTGAAGCTACAAAGTCATATATATATATATATATATATATATATATATATATATATATATATATATGTATATATATGTGTGTGTATTCAACACATATATAAGTGCCATATAAGTTGTAAAATAGTGTGTAATTTTAAAAATAAATTTATTAGGCAAAGTGAAGAGAATATAAAAAAGAAACACCAGTTTTAATGTATACCTGAAATCTGGATTCTAATAAAACACATCGCAAACAGAGATGTTCCAAAATTACACAGAGCCGCTTCTACTTATGAAACTAACCAGCAAATTGTAACTTACCCTTCTTTTGATCAAAGTTAGATCAGTGGATTTTATTAATAAAGGTATAATTTAGAAGAGCTGCATTGAAGCTGCTGCTAATGAATACCAATGTGACCTTTAAAACTAATTTACCAAATACATACAATTAAAAGACAATGAGCCTCCCTACTTACTGAGCACATAGTCATTACTGAAATATCCCATTCATTTACAGTCATTAGAAAATAAAGCATCAGGCACTGTGGATTTATTAATTCAAGAACTGTCTGTCTCTTTGTTCCAAGCCTCTAATGCGAAATGAATGTCAGGGGAAAATATTTCACTAGAAAATAATGATTATTTTCACAAAATGGACCTTAACCAGTTAAGGAACTGATTATTAATAGTAACACCATTCAGATGTGGATATGCTTATTCATATTGCATAAAACTCATATTACATATCATTATATTTCTACCCTCTTAAAGTTTCAAATTATATAAATTCTGACCTGATGTGGATTTCTGAATTTTATTTACTTGCAGCAGCAATTGTAATAAATTTTCTGGTTTATGAGTTTATTTCTAAATCCTGTTTCCTTTCAGTTGATTAAGCTGTTGCTAGGCAAACTAGCATGATGGTTTTGGCAAAATTCAGTAATGCAATCAACCCATTGATTTGAAACCATGTACTTCAACAACATAAAGCAGAACCTGTATTTTTTGATTATAAACAATTTGCTTAGTTGTTTAAGCCAATGGTTTTAATAAACTATATAAATTCCAACATGCTCCTTTTCTGTATTTTTATTGAGATAAAAGTATATTCTGTAATACCTACTTTGTTATTATGGAATTAAATCACTATATTGCAGTTGAAATGTCCATAATCTGTTTAAAACATATCAATATTGTCCAGGTGTGGTTGTACATGCATTTAATCCCAGCACTCAGGAGAGAGAGGCTCCTGGAGCTCTGTGAGTTAGTGGCTAGCCAGGTTTACATGGGGAGTTTCAGTTCAGTCAAGTCTACATAGTGAGACCCTATTAACATAATGAAATAGAAATAACATAACAGAGATTGTAAAGGAGGTAAATTGTGATAAAATTACATCCAATTTAGTAACAAATGCCTGGGAAGGATTACATGAAAAGTTATAATTAAAATGTCAGAGATCGTACCCAAATGTAGAATTGTTGTAAAAGCAAAGCTGCAAACATAAATGATACAGGTAGATAGATTTAGTAACTCGGATATCACAATGGACCTTTCTGTGAATAACAATGTTCTGAAATTTAAGTCTCTTAATCCATTTTAAACAAGATGAATTACAGTCATCCCTTAATGTGTATTTGATATATTCCTCCTGTCCTAGTGGATTTATTTTACAAAGTGTAGAAAGTACTACATATCTGATTGTAAGATTGGATTCAACTTTACCTTTGGATAATTTTAAATTAAAGGTGCCTTTTATAAAAAGTCTTTTGAATGTTAAAATATACACAATACACCTCAAAACAATCTGTTGGTTAGAATTCATTTGACCGGCAATCTTGTCTACTTCCCATATCTAGGAGGATAACTATATGTTTTTCTTTGGGTTCACCTTCTTATTTAGCTTCTTTAGGATCACAGATTATAGACAGAATGTCCTTTATTTATGGCTAGAAACCAATTATGAGTGAATACATCCCATGTTCATCTTTTTGGGTCTGGGACACTTCACTCAGGATAGTGTTTTCTATTTCCATTCTGGGGAGGATGCTTGACATGGGAAGTTCTTCTGTATATATGTTGCTTTTATTGGCTAAAGAATAAAGTTGTTTTGGCCAATCAGAACTAAGTTAGATAAAGAGACAGAGAGTAAACAGAGTCAAAGTGATGCCATGTAGTTGACAAAGGAGAAAGACAATGGAAAATCTTAACAGTAGGTCACAGCTTCATGGTGATATATAGATTAATATAAATTGGTTAATTTAAGATATAAGAGTTGGTCAGGAATATACCTAAGCTATTGGACAAATTGCATTGTAATTAATATAGTTTCTGTGTGGTCATTTGGGTCCAAGCAGTCAGGAAACGAATGAGCAGCCTCCTTTTGCACATACTCTGTGAAGAAGATATGGAAAGAGCATGTGTTGTCTGATCTCATTTCTTCAAAGACTATGTTTACCACTTAGTTCGTTTCTAATACAGATTTAAACCCTTTAATTAAATTCATTAGGTGAAATGTTTGCTCAGCTGTGCAGGTTGATTCAAATCTAGAAATGTGTCACAGAGAAGTTTTATAAAAGGGAATGTGTTGAAAGCATTTTAATAGGGGGACCAAGTTGTATGACACTGTACTTTAATAATAATGTCCTGTTATATATAGTTTATGGGGTTTGAAATCAGTGCAGCAAATGATACTGTCTGAGAAAAGTTATTTTGTTGTTGTTTGTTAGGTGTAACAATTAAGAGCATGCTTTAATCTGTTTAGTAAAAACATAGTATCTATTTTATTGTTTAAAAGAAATAAAATGTGATAACCTCAAAAAAAAAAAAGAATTCATTTGAATGTGGAATCAGATAGAAGTTGACAGCCCTCCTATGCACCAGTTACCATTACCCAGTTAGGGAAAGTCATTTTTCATCTCAGCACTCCCAGCTGAAAAGCGAGAATGAATCCACACAAACGCGTGAAAATTGCCCAGCAAATACCAACAATTGTTACTGAGTTCATCACGAAATTTCATTCAGATTTATCAAAGATCCAGAAAACTTCAGAGGCAAAGATTGGATTCTCAAGTCCAAACCTTTAATTTCCAGATCACAAGGATAAGTTTCAAAGAAAGGAATTGCTACACATCCAGATATTGTCTTAAATCACCATTTTTTTTTTTTTGTAACAGCCCCTCAGACGAATGTGGTGGGCTAAAGGAAGAGCTCATCCTTACCTAAATGAAATGTTTAAATTATTCAATAAGTACATATTTAAATTCCTCCATTAAACAGAAAATTCCTTTTGCATGTGTAAGATTTGGAGAAGAATTTAGCATTTAGTGACTTTTGGAACCACGCTGTGTTCCAAAACAGTAGAAAGAATTCATTCTCTGCACTATCACTCTTGTGTTACCCTATTTCTTGAATGATTGCACTTTACTGCTCTACCGATTTGTTGTAAACCTGAAACTCCCCAAAAGTTGTGATAGCGTCAAAGTTCAAATGCTACTTCAAAAATTTGGGTTCAGTTTTTTGAGTCATAAAACAAGCAAAATTCCAGGGAAGAAGTCGTTAATACTTCCAGCAAAATTTTATGCACAGATTCTCAAATGGTAAAATTAAAGTGGCGAGTAAAATACATAGATTTTTGAAATAAAGAAATAAGGTAATGTCAGTGTGGATTAACTTTGAAAATAATATCTTAAGCAAAACAAAAATAGCCAGTCATAAAAAAAGATGTTCCTATCACCTGTTAAAATCAAAAAAGTGATCTCAGTAAAGTTGAGAGTAAAATACTTATCCAAGTTTGGAAATGGTGGGAGATAGGAATATATAAAGGTCGATAAATTTGTGATTATGCACTGTAGCAGGTAGTCACTAAAGTTAACTATTTATTTATAAATTAGCATGTACTATGTTACTTTACTATTATATAGTTTCAAGCAATTTTTAAATTGTTTTCCTATCTTCTTTCTTAACGCTACTTGTACCATTATACGCATCTTTCTTAAACATTTTGTCACCTTCACATTTTGTGTATTCTGTAACACCCACTTCATTAGCACCACTCTTTTCCCTATTGCATCTCCTTTCTAGTTTCAAAGACAGTACTCACACAGCTATTCTCAATTTTATAACGCATATACCCACGTTTATTAAGTGTTTAAAAGTAGCTAGAAAGGGATATTCTAATACTCTCAATACAAAGACATGATAAATGTTAGAGATAATGAATATGCTATTTATCTTTATTTAGTCATTACTCATTGCATGCCTGTGCCAAAATATTCCATAGGCAAAGGAACAAACCATGTGCAAAATGCAGAAAGTGTACCTGTAAGAATCACAGCCCACCAATCTGCGTGCAGGATGATATAATTACAGGGTTGGAAGGGAATGGAGGCTGAATAGTTCCTTTCTGTTTGTTTGCAGTTGGCCATTTCTAGGCACAATCAGTGAGTAGTCAGTTCAAGAATGTTGAGAGTTCAGTGAATATAATGGCTGGCTTGCCACTACTGGGGTTACACTGGGCAGAGATGTCAGGAATCTAGAGAATCAAATTAATTGTCTTCTAGAAACCAAATTACTATAGTTATTAGAATTTTGACAGTTGAATCAAATTGGAAGAGTTATTCAGTACTGAATGACTCTGGCTAACATTCCTGACTTTTGTTTTTATTAGATGAATGAAAGAGAGATACAGATGACATTTTCTTTTTTGAAAAATTTATTTATTTATTTATTAAAGATTTCTGCCTCCTCCCCGCCACCGCCTCCCATTTTCCCTCCCCCTCCCCCAACCAAGTCCCCCTCCCTCGTCAGCCCTAAGAGCAATCAGGGTTCCCTGCCCTGTGGGAAGTCCAAGGACCACCCACCTCCATCCAGGTCTAGTAAGGTGAGCGTCCAAACTGCCTAGGCTCCCACAAAGCCAGTACGTGCAGTAGGATCAAAAACCCATTGCCATTGTTCTTGAGTTCTCAGTAGTCCTCATTGTCCGCTATGTTCTGCGAGTCCGGTTTTATCCCATGCTTTTTCAGACCCAGGCCAGCTGGCCTTGGTGAGTTCCCAATAGAATATCCCCATTGTCTCAGTGTGTGGGTGCACCCCTCACGGTCCTGAGTTCCTTGCTCGTGCTCTCTCTCCTTCTGCTCCTGATTTGGACCTTGAGGTTTCTGTCCGGTGCTCCAATGTGGGTCTCTGCCTCTGTCTCCTTTCTTCGCCTGATGAAGGTTAATATTCAGGAGGATGCCTATATGTTTTTCTTTGGGTTCACCTTCTTATTTAGTTTCTCTAGGATCACGAATTATAGGCTCAATGTCCTTTATTTATGGCTAGAAACCAAATATGAGTGAGTACATCCCCTGTTCCTCTTTTTGGGTCTGGCTTACCTCACTCAGGATAGTGTTTTCTATTTCCATCCATTTGCATGCAAAATTCAAGAAGTCATTGTTTTTTACCGCAGAGTAGTACTCTAATATGTATATATTCCATACTTTCTTCATCCATTCTTCCATTGAAGGGCATCTAGGTTGTTTCCAGGTTCTGGCTATTACAAAATGGTCAAAAGACGCTTAAGATCATGCTCAACTTCCTTAGTGATCAGGGAAATGCAAATCAAGAAAACTTTAAGATATCTTCTTACACCTGTCAGAATGGCTAAAATCAAAAACACCAATGATAGCCTTTGCTGGAGAGGTTGTGGAGAAAGGGGTACACTCATCCATTGCTGGTGGGAATGCAAACTTGTGCAACCACTTTGGAAAGCAGTGTGGCAGTTTCTCAGGAAATTCAGGATCAACCTACCCCTGGACCCAGCAATACCACTCTTGGGAATATACCCAAGAGATGCCCTATCATACAACAAAAGTATATGCTCAACTATGTTCCTACAGATGACATTTTCATCACTGGCTCCTGCTAGAAAACCGCAATACCTTCATCAGTGATTCTTGCAGTAGTCTCTGTTTGCTGTTGGAAATTTTGGAAAAGGAGGATACTATGGGGTACAGTCCTTTCTCGGTGACCTCCAAACCTGCTAATATGTATCTAGCTACTTACCACTCTCCACTCAGGAGTTGAGACCCTAAAATCATTTAGGAGACGTGCATCCAGTCAGTCTGACTGCTTGTGGCTGGCATTAGGGCTGGGGTGGGATTTAGGGTTTTCTGCTATTGCTGACTTTCTAGCATTGGTGCACAATCAAGAGAGCTTAGATAGACGTAGTGATATTTCATTTGTATTTTAATGAATGAAGCTTGCCTGGAGATCAGGGAGTAAAACAGCTGCTGTGGTCAGCCTTACAGACCAGCCAGTGGTGACACACACTAATCCCAGTAGCCACACTCGTTTGCCATAGAAACCGGTGGTAGAGGTACATACCTTTAATCCAAGCCCTAGAGAGGAATATAAAATGGGAGGAGACAGCTCTCAGGCAGTCTCGTTCGGAGGATTCCTGGAGGCAGGACTGACATTTTAGGTAGAGGTAAGAGCCAGTGGCTGACTGTTTTGATTTTCTGATCTTCAGGTTGAACCCCAATATCTGTCTCTGGGTTTTTCTTAATAGTGCTATGGATAGATATACTTAAATTGTCACTGGCCCATCTGAGTATATAGCAACTGTGAATGAGAATAAATAAAATTAAGAGAGCAGTTGAGTACTCAAGTTCCAGAGATTTGTAGCGTCAGTACTAAGATTCTAACAGATTCAGCCAATTTTTGTTATGAAGGTCCAGAGACCTGTTTTAAAGCTGTTCACTGATGGGATGGTGATTTTTTTTTTTTTTTTTTTTTTTTTTGTGGTCTTAGCCGGAATTTGTTGACCTTGTGTCTTAGTTACTGTTCTATGGCTGTAAAGAGACACCATGACCAAGGTAACATATAAGGAAAAACATTTAATTAGGGGCTGGTTTTCAGTTTTAGAGGATTAGTCCACGATCATCATGGCAAAGGGTGTGGCAGCAGGTAGGGAGGCAGATGTGGTGCTGCAGCAGTAGCTGAGCGCTCCCATCAAATTCACAATGCTCAGTAAAGAGAAACTGGGCCTGGAGTGGATTGACTGTTTGTTTGTTTGTTTGTTTGACATCCCCGCTGAAGTTTCTCCTTCCTCCTCTCCTCCCAGTCTCCCCTCCACACCTTCCATCTCTTCCCACATTCACTCTCCTCTGTTTTCTATTCAAAAAGGACAGGCCTCCCATGGATATCAACAAAACATGGCATATCAAGTTGCAGTAAGTCTAAGCACTTCCCCTTGTATTAAGGCTGGGCAGGGCGAACCCAGTATGAGAAGTAGGGTCTCAAAAGTCAGCCACAGCATTAAGGATAGGCCCTGATCCCACTGTCAGGAGTCTCACAGGTAGAGCAGGCTGTCAGATATATGCAGAGGGCCTAATTCAGTCCTGTACAGGCTCCTTGGTTGTTGGTTCAGTTGAAGTGAACTTTTGAAAGTTCAGCAAGATCACACCAACTACAAACTAAACCTTCACATATTTAAGCCTGTGGGGGCCATGCTCATTCAAACCACCACACCTTGTAAAACAAAGGGTACTTGAGGACAGTTATCAGAAGTATATCAACACCAGTATGGTCTTGGCTAGGAAAAGCATGTAAGCCTTTCAGTTACAGCTAGAGTAGTGACGATTGCCTGGCATGTCCGTAGCCTACTCAGGTTTGTAGAGCCTAGCTTATTGCTGGGTTCTTTGTTTTATATTATTATCAATTATTTTAACATTGGTTATCATTTCCCATTGGGTATTTATGACAATGAGGGTGGCCAAATGTCCACTGAGGTTCTTGTCTTCAGGGGTCACTTGTCCTTGGCAAGAGTATCTCCCTCCTGTAGCCTACATTTCATCAGTTGCACCAGCTATGTGAAGCTAATTCAAATGCCTCACTTGGCCATGGCTTTACTTGGAAGTTTAAGGGAAAGGTTTTCCTCTGTGTTGATCTCTGTCTCTATCAAATGGACATGGACGCTGATCAGGTTCAATTAGTGCAGTCTTTGTGGCCTCGAGGAACAAAGGACAGGTGATACATCAGTGCTACCCAGGTATCTAGACGTTGGAGGACAAGGTACAAAATACTATCTTCTTTAATCCCTCTGTCTATATTAGTATAGGTCTCCACGTTTTGGTATGGAACTCCCAGAGGTTAGTTGCACCAGTCTGGTACATTTAACTACTGTATAATATTTAGATAAATTTGGGGCAAAAATCTAACACTTGAATAAATCTCAATTGGACAAGTACTTCCAAGATCAGAAGAGTAACTTAAGGTAACTATTAATTTAAATAGAGACTTAACTGAAGTATAGCTTTAGAAAATTTAATATCATATGTATTAAACCTATACCCCATTTTTATGTGTCATATATAATTTCCTCAGAGCTTTTGTGACTTTCTTTCCAGTTTTCTTTTCCATTCTGGCACATCATGTAGGTATCTTAACTTCAAAAACATTCTTTACTGAAAGCATGTCCATTCTTGAAATTGGGAACGTGGCTTAGCAATTAAGAGCACTTGCTGCTTTAACAAAGAAATCAGGTTAGGTTTTCAGCACCCATATGGTGGCTCATCTCCATCTCTAAATCTTGTTCCAAGGGATCCTATATCCTCTTCTGGCTTTTGAAGTCACAAGGCATACACTGTTGCAGAGACATATACAGAAGCTAAATATCCATAAACATAAGGTAAAATTTTTTTAAAAAAGTTTTAAAAAGTTAAATCCTAACTATACACATAATAGAAAGTAATAAATTAATACTATCTCTCGACATAGTATTCAGTTCTGAGACTTCATAAATTCCTAGGGAAACCCCATAGCAAACACAAGACCCTTGAATTATGTTGTGTGTTTTATAGGGTCAATAGAATGATCTGCAATAATTGTACTTTTGGTTTTGAATGACTGTAGGTAGAAGAGACAAGAGGCAGTTAAACAGTGGAACATCATTAAATCAATATCCACAACATTCAGCAGAAGTCAGCCAAAGAAGCCCTGTTAAAATTGTGATATTGGAGTTATTTATTGAGAATTTTAGGTATCAAGTCCTCTGCGTAGATCAACTCCCCATTAGCTGTTCCTTTTAAAGGCATTTTATATTAAGGGATAAATAGCAGTAACCTATGTTGCAGAGAGTTTACCGTTTAGTTGTTCTCAAAGACACAATGCTTTTACTGTGGGCTATTTTGTTGCTCTCCTTTCTTCCTATTGCAGTCAGGGCCCACCCTGTCCCAGGACAGGAAATACTTTTAGCTAAATATAATTGAGTCTGAAGTGGAAGTGTCAAATCCACCCTATTGAACCAAATTCTAGCAAAACCTCTTTCCTCCTGCTACCTCAAGCAGCTTTCCTTCCTATTGAAACATGCTTCCTAACCAAAGTCCCTGTTCCAACTGATCATGGGACTCAGGCTGTCTTTCTCTGCTTCTGATTCCTTCTCCCACTCTCACACACATGGTGGCTGATGGTGGCTATCCTCTCCGAGCAGTTCTTTGCCAAATCTTTCCATCCCCCCCCCCACACTTTCCTCTACTCTTTTCCTTTTGCTAGAATCTGGTTTGCTCAGCTACATTTCTTATATATCCCAGATCTACCTACTTAGGAATGATACAGACCACAGTAGTATCAGCCTTCTACAACAGTTAGTAATCAAGAAAATGCCCCCACAGAAAGGCTTTGTGTCAGTCTGATAGACACAATTTCTTAATTGAGGTTCTTTCCACCCAAATATCTCAAGATAATAATCAAGATTAGCCATCACGAGCCTTGGAAATCTGTTTCCACTTGACTAGCTTTGTATGGCTGTTGTCTCCATCATCTTCACTGTGAGATAATGCTTCTTCCACCTTCTCTTCCCCTTCATGATAGCTACACACACGGTTACCTTTTCCCTTGGAGATTTCTGCTTTCTGGTTTTCTTGACTTAACACTATCTTAGTCCTTTTTTTTCCCTGAAATATCTCCCCACTACTTCTTGTTTAACCTCTTCTCCTTTTTTTCTCTGTACCCTTCTTCTGTTACTCATCCTCCCCTTCTCATCTTGTTTCTGCCCATCTTCATCTTCCTCTTCATGTTTCATGAAATATACATCTGCATTTTCCCCAGAGTGAGCTACTTGGAACCCCAGATGCACATGTATGTTCCATCCTGGGGCAACAGGGCTTTCACTGTCTCCTTAAGCCATGCTCAGGTCCCATGGAAGTAGAGCTGCCTTTAGCATTTGGAATCTTCTGCTCTTCTACTACACCTGGCCATTCAGAGTTATGGGTGTTTCTGGCAGTGTGGAGAAAATCAGTTTAAACCTGGTCTTTTTCTCTTTGTTTTGCCTCTACTTAAACAGACCTTGCTTTCTTCCTTTGGGCCATACTCATTTGCACATTAGTTTTATTTGCATTGTCTCTGATTTCTTCATTTTAATTATTTGCATTATCGTCTATATAAGAGTCAGCCTTCTTGAAGCTCCTCTTTTGTCCTTTTTTTTTTCTTCCATACTGAGGTTGTGATGCTTTTTTCAGAACATGATTCCTGTCATCTTCTTCTACTGCAGTCTCACGGGAGGCACTGGCTGTGGTTTTGTCCCCTCTTCATCTGAGTAGTCAAAGGGCTCCTTTATCACCTCTCATTTGAGGAAAGGTATTGGTTGTTATACTACTGTTAATCCTCTTACATTTACTATTATTATTATTGGTTGAAGATTGAGGTATTCTGTTATGATGCTGTGTCAATAGGCTAGATAATATAAGCAGCCCAGATCATTGAAGGCCCTGTTTGGTCTTCTCTAGGAAACAAATAGTTGAAATTGATGAGAACCCATTCAAATATGATTCTTTTGGTAGAAGCATGATAATTAAGCAGCAGACAAAACTTTTTCTTACAGAAATCTTCAACAAAAAGAACAACTTGTCACTTTTGGAAGGAAAATATATATCTTAATAGCATAATACAATGCTTGGTGGTTCAGGAAGAACTTAAACAAGCATCATTTGGATAAAAAAAAATTGCATCATATTTTCATCAACTTCAAATACTAAAAGTTCTTTCCTTTGGTAAATTTCATTTGCTAGAGAATGAAACCATCTATCCTTCTTAAATTGTTATATTTAAGACAGAATTCTTTTATTGACCTATATATTTTTCTCTATTCCCCTCCCTCCCTCTCCCATGGTCCCCATGCTCTCAATTTACTCAGGAGATCTTGTATTTTTCTATTTCCCATGTAGATTAGATCCATGTAAATCTCTCTTAGGGTCCTCATTGTTGTCTAGGTTTTCTGGGATTGTGAAATGTAAGCTGGTTTACTTTGCTTTATGTCTAAAAGCCAGTTATGAGTGAGTACATATAATATTTGTCTTTCTGGGTCTGGGTTATCTCCCTCAATATAATGATTTCTAGATCCATCCATTTGCTTGTAAAATTCAAGATATCATTTTTTTTTGCTGTGTAGTACTCAATTGTGTAAATGTACCACTCTTTCCTTATCCATTCTTCAGTCAAGGGAAATTTAGGTTATTTCCAGGTTCTGGCTATGACAGTGCTGCTATGAACATAGTTGAGCACATGTCCTTGTGGTATGATTGAGCATCCTTTGGGTATATACCAAAAAGTGGTATAGCTGGGTCTTGAGGAAGGCTGTTTTCTAATTTTCTGAGAAATTGTCATAGTGATATCCAAAGGGGTTATACCAATTTGCACTCCCACCAGCAATGGAGGAGTGTTCCCTCTACCCCACATCTCCTCCAGCATAAGTTGTCATTAGTGTTTTTGATCTTGGACATTCTTACAGTTGTAGGATGGAATCTCAGAGTTGTTTAGATTTGTATTTCTCTGATGACTAAAGATGTTTAACACTTTTTTTGAGTGTCTTTTGACCATTTGAGAGTCCTCTGTTGAGAATTTTCTGTTTATATCTGTACTCCAAATTTAATTGGATTATTTGGTATTTTGGCATCAGTTTCTTGAGTTCTGTGTATATTTTGAAGATCAGCCCTCTGTTGGATATGGGGTTGATGAAGATCTTTTCCAATTCTGTAGGCTGTCATTTTGTCTTGTTGACTGTGTCCTTTGCTTTACAGAAGCTGAGTTTCAGGAGGTCCCATTTATTAATTGTTTCTCTCAGTGTCTGTGCTACTGGGGTTATATTTAGGAAGTGGGCCCCTGTGCCAATGCGTTCAAATGTACTTCCCACTTTCTCTTCTATAAGGTTCAGTGTGGCTGGCTTTATGTTGAGGTCTTTAATCCATTTGGACTTGAGTTTTGTACATGGTGATATGCATGAATCTGTTTTTATTCTTCTACATGTTGATATCCAGTTATGCCAGCACCATTTGTTAAATATGCTTTCTTTTTTCCAGTTTATATTTTTTGCTTCTTTCTCAAAAATCAGGTGTTCATAGCTGTGTGGATTAATATCTGGGTCTTTGATTCGGTTCTATTGGTCCTCCTGTCTGTTTTTATGCCAACACCAGGCTGTTTTCAGTACTATACCTCTGTAGTAGAGTTTGAAGTCAGGTATAGTGATGTCTCCAGAAGTTCTTTTATTGTACAGGATTGTTTTGGCTATCCTGAGATTTTTGCTTTTCCATATGAAGTTGAGTACTGTTCTTTCAAAGTTTGTGAAGAATTTTGCTTGTATTTTGATGGGGCATTGCACTGAATCTGTAGATTGCTTTTGGTAAGATTGCCATATTGACTATGTTAATTCTATCTACCCAAGAGCATGGGAAATCTTTCCACTTTCTGGTGTCTTCTTCGATTTCTTTCTTCAAAGATTTAAAGTTCATGCTATACAGTCTTCCATGTTTTTGGTTAGAGTTATTCCAAGATATTTTATGCTATTTGTGGCTATTGTGAAGAGTGATGCTTCTATGATTTCTTTCTCAGCCCATTTAGCATCTGTGTAAAGTAGGGCTACTGATTTTTTGAGTTAATCTTGTATCCTTCTTCATTGCTGAAAGTGTTTATGAGTTGTAGAAGTTCCTTGGTAGAATTTTTGGGTCACTTATGTAAACTATCATATCATCAGCAGATAAGCAGATAGTGAGAGTTTGACTTCTTCTTTTCCAATTTGTATCCCTTTGATCCCCAGTTTTTTTTTTTTTATTGAACTGGCTAGGACCTCAAGAACTATATTGAATAGATATGGAGAAAGTGGACAACCTTGTCTTGTTACCAATTTCAGTGGGATCAATGTGAGTATCTTTTCATTATTTTGATGTTGTCTGTTGACTTGCTGTATATTGCCTTATTGTGTTTAGGTATGTTTCTTTTTTTTTTTTTTTTTTTTTTTGGTTTTTCAAGACAGGGTTTCTCTGTGGTTGTGGAGCCTGTCCTGGAACTAGCTCTTGTAGACCAGGCTGGTCTCGAACTCACAGAGATCCGCCTGCCTCTGCCTCCCGAGTGCTGGGATTAAAGGCGTGCGCCACCACCGCCCAGCGGTATGTTTCTTTTATCCTTGCTCTCTTCAAGACCTTTATCATGAAAGGATGTTGTATTTTTGTCAAAGGCATTTCCAGCATCCAATGAGATGATCATGTGGTTTTTATTTTTCAATTTGTTTTTATGGTGGATTGTATCGACACATTTTTGTATGTTAAACCATCCCTGCATGTCTAGGATTCAGCTGACTTGTTCATGGTGGATGATGTTTCTGGTGTGTTTTATTCAATTTAAAAGTGTTTTACTTAGTATTTTTGCATCAATGTTCATGAGTGAGATTGTTCTGTAATTTTCTTTTCTTAGTAATGTCTTTCTGTGGTTTGGGTGTCAGAGTAATTGTAGACTCATAAAAAGAGTTTGGCAATGTTCTTCTCTTTCTATTGTGTTGAATAATTTGAGAAGTATTGGTATTAGTTCTTTGAAAATCTCTTAGAATTCTGGGCTGAAACCACATGGTCCTGGGCTTTTATTGGTTGGGGAGACTTTTGTTTATCTGGTCTTGATTTAATTTTGGTAAGTAATATTTATCCAGAAAATTGCCCATTTTCTTTAAGTTTTCCAATTTTGTGGAGTATAGGTTTTTGAAATATTACCAGATAATTCTCTGTATTTCCTCCGTGTCTGTTGTTATGTCCCCTTTTCATTTCTAATTTTGTTAATTTGGATATTCTCTCTCTGACTTTTGGTTAGCTTGGATAAAGGTTTGTCTATTTTGTTGATTTTTTGTTGTTTCTATTGAGAAGTCAGGTGTAATTCTGATAGGTCTGCCTTTATATGTTACTTGGCCTTTTTCCTTTGCAGTTCTTAATATTCTTTATTTTTTATGTTATTGTTTTGATTATTATGTGGTGAGGGACTTTTTTTTGAACCAGTCTGTTTGGTATTTTGTAAGCTTCATGTGTCATCATAAGCATACCTTTCTTTAGGTTGGGAAAAATTTCTTCTATGATTTTGTTAAATATATTTTCTGTGATACTTCTTTTTCTTCTATAACTGTTATTCTTAGGTTTGGTCTTTTCATGGATTCCCATATTTCCTGGATATTTTGTGTTAAGCTTGTATTAGATTTAATGTTTTCTATGACCAATAAGTCTATTTCCTCTATTGTATCTTCAGATTTTTTTTTCGAGATTCTCTCTTTCATCTCTTATTCTGCTGTTTATGCTTGCATTTGTGGTTCTTGATTGTTTTCTCATGATATTTGTTTCTATGATTCCCTCGGCTTGTGTTTACTTTATTATCTCTGTTTCAGTTTTCAAGTCTTGAATAGTTTCTTTCATATGTTTGATTGCTTTTTCTTGGTTTTCTTTAAGGGATTTGTTGATGTCTTCCAATTTTTTGTTTGTCTTTTTGTTGGAGAAGGCCTTTTGTTGGTTCCTGGCTGCCTGGCTAGCTTATACCCAAAATAATCACACAGAAACTGTATTAATTAAATCACTGCTTGTCCCATTTGCTCTAGCTTCTTATTGGCTAACTCTTATATTAATTTAACACATTTCTCTTAATCTGTGTATTGCCAAGTGGCTGTGGCTTACCAGGTAAATTTCCCAGCATCTATCTCCAGTGGCTCTAGGGCTTCTCTTTAACTCCACCAGTCTTTCTGCCAGCATACAGCCCATCTTTCCCTGCCTAGTTGTGTTCTTCCCTGCCATAGACTCAAAGCAGTTCTTTATTCATTAACCAATAAATGCCACACACAGACAGCAGGACCTCCCACACCATCTTTTCATCCATTTCTTTCAGAGAATTTTTCACTTCCTCTTTAAGGGCCTCAAACATTCTCTAAAGTTATTTTTTAGGTCAATTTATTCTGCTTCATCTATATTTGGTTGTTCAAGTCTTGCTGTTGTAGTACCACTAGTTTTTACTGGTGTCATGTTGCTCTTTGTGGTGTTGCATGTGTTCTTACCTTGTCTACCCATCTTTTCCTCTGATTGGTGTAGTTGGGGCTGACTATGACTCTGGTGATCAATTGTCCAGGTGCCAATGGATCCAAGTCTCAGATGGTTGCTCCTTATGGAGCAGCCAGGGCCATGGTTCCAGTCATCCTACCAGCCACCCCATGTTCCTGGAGGTCTCTTGGAGCCCACAGGGTAGCTCTGCAATACCAGGCGTTGCCTGTGCCTGCCCCCACGGAGATTGCCTGCTCAGGGCTCCCTCTGCTGAAGTTGCTGCTCTGGGCCTGCTCTGGCAGAGGTCCTGGAAAGGCCTACTTCCTTGGAGGTTCCAGATTCACTCCTGGACCTGCAAATCTCTGACTCTGGCCTACTTTCTATGTGGTCCCAGACTCATTCCTGGACCCACCGAGGTCTCTTGTTCTGTTCTACTCCCTCCTAGGTTCCAGACTTGTGCCTGGACCCACAGAGGTCCCACCCCAGGCCAACTCCCTCAGAGGTCCCAGACCTATGCATGGACCAACAGAGGTCTCTGGCTCTGGCCCACTCCCTCAGCTATTGTTCCCCTATACCTGCTCCCATGGAGTTCACTGTCTCAGGCTTGCTCTCATGTATGTCACTGGCTCAGACCTGTTTTTGTTCCTGATCTGGGCCCACTCCGGTGGAGGTCCCTGGTTTGGATAAGGTCCTGCAAAGGTCTAATACAGAATTCTTAAATTCATACAGATGCAGGTTTGGCAGTTTTGCATATGGATAAGGTAAGCAATAGCAGGCTTAAATTTCAAATATCATAAATTATATTATAGAAAAGTACTACAGTCTTCCACCTGACTTTTATGCAGTTTTCCCCAGGACAATTCATAGACCTGCTTACAAACATCTAAGGTGTCTTCTGAAACAATACCCTTGTTTTCAGTAACATTCAGGCCCATACATTCCTGTTTGATACTTACTTTAATTTTAGTATCAGGTGACACCCTTCCTGTGCATGTGTTTTTGCATGCTTCCTCACAGGCAGTAGTGACTATTTAATTCATTTTCAGTTGTCCAATATGTAGCAGGCTTTCTCTTTGGGGTGTCAACCAGCTCCCAAATAATGACATGGAGATTTTTCTATGAATTATGACTGCTCAGTCATAGCGTAAGCTTGTTTCTAGATGGCTTTTATAAAAGCCTAACTCATTTCTAATAATCTATGTTCTATTCTGAGGCTTGGTCACCTCAGATATGTATTGTTCATCCTGCTTTCCTGCTTCCTCCATTTCTGTCTGTCTGGCCCTGGACTGGCTGGACCCCAGATGAGTGGCTGGCTCTTGTTTTCTCTGTCTGCTCATTTATCCCTCCTCTGCCTAGCTATCAGTCATTTAACTTTTTTTTTTTGATTTTTCATGTCAGAGTTTCTCTGTGTAACAGTCCTAGCTGTCCTGGATTTCATTTTGTAGATCAGGCTGGCCTCAAACTCACAAATATCTGCCTGCCTCTACCTCTCAAGTGCTGGGATTAAAGGGATGTACCACCACTACCCAGTGGCCATTCAACTTTTTATTAGACCAATCTGTTGCCTTAGGCAGGCAAAGTGAAACAGCAACATATCTTTACATAGTTAAACAAATGCAGAATAAAAAATTGCAACACATATATACATAGTTAAACCATTATTCTGCAACACAAACAAATGCAAAAAATCTTTGTATAGTTAAAGAAATATTCTATTCCACAACATCAATGGGTTTTGTTTATTTTTTTCAATTTGTACATCTTATAAAGTACTTTTCTTTGGTCTTAAAACTTGGCAAGTCCACAATACTTTTGAAATTCTGGAAAGTTATGGATCATGATATTTCATATGCAATACTCTGAGGAATCCCAAAAAAATAATCTGATTTTTTTCCTTAGATTCTGCATATCCCCAGTGTTTGATGCAGTGCCATCTTAAGGCCTTTACAGTTGTTAATAATTCATAACAAAATTTCAAACAGAATGGGTATCAACTATTGTTGCAATGTACAAGACAAGGCTTCTGGTTTCTTTTCATGATTTGATTCTTCTGTCTCCAGATTCAGCAAACTGAAATGGAATTGGCATAGTGCTGGTCTTTTTCATAGAGTAAAATGTTGATAAATGGATGAAAAGCACTTGGGTTTGACATTTGAGTGTTTGTAACTGATCTATTGGTTGTATGGTTGTT
This sequence comes from Chionomys nivalis, assembly GCF_950005125.1. Classification (NCBI taxonomy): domain Eukaryota; kingdom Metazoa; phylum Chordata; class Mammalia; order Rodentia; family Cricetidae; genus Chionomys; species Chionomys nivalis. The sequence goes on along the minus strand of NC_080112.1, from coordinate 77,638,676 downwards.
TAGCCCTTTCAGCAACCTTCCATTCCCTGGTATATTTTACCTCCACTTGCCTCCAATGCTCATGCTAGCTTGTTGCTCATGCTTGTGAGATCACTCTTGGCTTCTGAAGTATTTTCCTACTTTCCTCCAAGAGGAGTCAATTTGCTTCTCAGTCTTGTTGTTTGTTCCTAAAAACTTATCCAGTCTCTATTGCCAAGATCATTTCATGGTTCTTCTGTAGGTCTCTTGAATGACTTAGAAAATGTACCTTGTTTATTTGCTAAACTTCTCAGAATGGTCTGGATGATTCCCAAAAGCAAGGTTTTTGTTGGGACTTTCAGACCTAAACCATAGTAAACACTGGGTTGTTGTAGGGAGCTGCGGGCTGCGTTCCTGCCACCTAGCTCCCGGCCGCCTGGCTAGCTTATGCCCCGAAATAACAACACACAAACTGTATTCTTTTAAACACTGCCTGGCCCATTATATCTAGCCTCTTCTAGGCTAATTCTCACGTATTAATTTAGCCCATTTCTAATAATCTGCATAGCACCACTAGGTGCGCATACCCAGAAAGATCAGCATGTCTGATCTGGTGGCTGGCTGCATCGCGTCTGCCCCAGAGAGCAGAGCTAAGGCGCATGAGCTCACTTCCTCTTCCCCCCAGCATTCTGTTCTGTTTACTCCACCTACCTAAAGGCTGGCCAATCAAATGGGCCAAGGCAGTTTCTTTATTAGCCAATGACCTTCTTCCATCACTGGGTTCTTGTTTAGAGACTTTCTTTTCCAACTTGTGAGAAATTCTGACTGTGTGCCTGACTCTCCTTAGAGGGCTTTTGTTTGGGGGTTTCTCTATAGCTTCAAGAATTCACAATGTATAAAGCAGGTTTACAAGTTTTACCATTGTTGAATATGGCTTCTTTAAAACAAAAGTTACTCATATTATATTTGACATAACTTGCATAATGTTAAGAGAGTGAGATGGGTAAGAAGGTGAACAGAAAGAGGGAGGGAGGGAGGAAGGGAGGAAAGAAGGGAGGGAGGGAGGGATAATGTTGGGTGAGCATGGAGGTGGGAATATCGAGGAGTTGGAATAGAGGAAAGAAAATGATTAAAATACATTGTATGTAAAACTTTTCTTTTAAAATTCACAATCAAAAAGGAGGCAAAGTGTCCCATGCCATATTAAGCAACACTTTTGAACATCCATCCTTAATGCAGCTTCATCCTAGGGTAATACAATCATATATGTTTCTGGTTTTTGTTCACTTATTTCTTTTGCTTTTGGAGACTTGTCAAAGATAATCTTTGCCCTTTCCCATGTCTGAAGTATTTCTCATGTTATCCACCCAATAATTTCATAGTTTCAAGTTATATATTTAAATTTTTAGTTCATTTTGAGTTGAGTTTTATGACTGAGGAGAAATAGGGGAACCTGGTTTCATTTCTCTGCAGAAAGCTATCCAAATTCCCCAGCATGATTTCCTGAAAATAAGTAGCCTTTTCCAAAACATGTGTTCATGGAAACTTTATCTAAAACTGACTTTTTAAATACAAAAATTCTTTCTAGGTTCTCTATTTTATTTCTGTTATTTGTGTGGGTTTCGATGTTTATGCCATTACCATTTGGTTTAAAACAGAATGAAATTTGAGATTGAAAACATGCTAATTGGGAAAATTCAATATGTTATTGCCATCTGTCCAGAATTCATAATTCAAAACTTGAGACTCATCCTTAAATATCAATTTGTTCATATGCTTATATCCAACAAATCACAGCATAACGTCATAAGTAACTCTATTTTTACAAATCCACTCTCCTGGTCATGGTCTTCATTACAGTTTATCATTTAACTATCCTTCTTCCCTTATATCTTGTGTGTCTTTAGTATCTGTCTTCTCTGTGTTATATACCTGCTGATATTATAGATATAAATCTCATTATCTTTACTATGAGTAAAAGTATTTGATGGACTCTTACAGCTCTTAGAAACAACTCTTTCACACAGCTTACAAACAGTTCCCTGGTTCCTTTTTTAAAAATATGTTCACAGTGTTCTCTACCCGTAGAGCCCTAAAGTATTTTGCTTCATTATTGCCTCATATTTTAAACCTCTCTGGCTCTTGACTATGCTGTATCCTTTTCTACTCAATACTCCCCCCATATCTTTTTCCATATAATACCTTCACTTTACAATTAGATTTTTTCTATATGCCTTGCTTTTATTTTGAAATAATTTGACTATGTAGCCCCAGCTGAGCTCAAAATTATCATTTTTCTGCCTTTACCTCCATGTTCTGGGATTACAGGTGTACTCTACAATGCCCAACCATTGCATCTCATCCATTATTATCCATGTTAAACATTGATTCTTCTGGAAAGAGGTGACCTTTTCTCAAGAGAATGATTACAGAGTTTGTTTTCTTTCATGAATATTGTAAGTTATCAAATCATATTGTATGTGCTCTTTCTCTCTAGATATCAACAGGGATCATAAAGTGTGGATCGTTTCTCAATTATCTCTATTTTAAACTGATGCTCGTGGTATTCATAAAGTAGGTATATACACAAGTATCTGGAGATGTGTGTGTATATGAACATATAACACAAGAGATACTTAGCATATATATGTGTGTGTGTACGTATATATGCATCTCTAGTGTATAATAAAACACACACACTACCTGTGCACATTGTTCTTTTTATTTTGATTCAATGCACATCAAAATACTTTGCTTTTTGTTTTCATTTACTTCAGACACTTCAGTGCTAAAATGGACTCTTCCTTCCAGCCGATTTTTATATTCCCTTAAGTGTAGGTGTGACCTGGTATTCATAAGATAATCAGTTTCCAGATCTCTAACATCTATACCTTCCCCAAAGTGGTCCTTCTTAGGATATGTAAAAATTTAATAATTTGTTTCCATATCCATATAATGAGATAGATTGTTCAGTGCTCTTAATAAGTCAACTGTTTGATTAATCGGTATAATACTGGTCAGCTGTTTGATTAATAGGTATAATACTGGTTTAATACCGGTAGTTTGATTATATTGCTATAACCAAATACAAAGGACTGGATAGCTCTTAAGCAACAACACATTGTTCCTTTGTTTTAGAAATTAGAAATTCAAGAAAAAAATGCTAACAAGGCTAGTTTGTTGTGAGGTTTATATCATGGCTTGTAGGTTATCTCATTCTTGTTGTAGCCTAATATGACCTTTTCTTAACAAATGTATTCCTATGTATTTTCTAAATGTATTTACTGAACATTCTATTTCAAGGAGTCTAAATCTTGCATTGGAATTAAGCTTGGCTAAATCATGAGAAAGGTAATTACGACTATCTAATCTTCAGCCCCATCGAAGATCTGAGAAGGGAAATAATATTACTTGAGTGAGCAGGAAGTGCAATCAAGCAACTTCCAAAATGTACAACAAATGACAGAGATAGCTGGTTACCTGGGTAATCACCCAAAGTCTCATTTGCAATGTTGAAGCAATCAACTTTGGCTAAGGCCTAAAATGACTGACAGACCATTTTCAAAGATAAGAAACTTTTCAAAACTATCCTATCCTGTCTTGGCAGGATTTGACTGTCCTGTTTTATCCATTTACGGATACTATGTATCTTTGTCAGTGGTTGAGGTATGGGCATTTCTTTGCCCAAAGGCCAGTTCTGCCAAGAAGAAAACAAGCTCCAGGTGGAGTGTCTTTGGTGCTCAACATTCTCTCGGGAAAAGATCAGTGCTGCCGGGAGCAATAATGTCTCACTTCAACAAAACTCTAAGTTATTTAAATAACATTTTCTACAGTTCTTTGAAGTGGTTGAAGATTATCTTTCTATGCAGAATATAATCTCTATGTATCTAAAGAACCTGATTAGTCTAACTATAAGTATGACAAAACATAGATGACTATTGATCTATAATTCTTAATACCTATATAACTTAAAGACTAAGACAATAAACAACTGTGCAATAAATGCAGACATTTACCTCCAAATGTAAACAAAGTATAAGTATCTTGATCAATATATAAAACGTTTTAAAAAGAGGTAGATGCATGCATGCATACAATATTCAATATTATTTAAATTTTTATCAATATACAAAAATCTATACCAATGTCTATAAATAATAACTCACAAACTAATCTATTATCTCATCATCCAATTTTCCCCTTTTTTAACAAAAAGATCACTGACTTTATAAAATATATTCCTTGCCATCTCTTTTCTATAATCATATAATCACATGAACTTATCATAATTATCATTATCATTATTTTGGTCCCATTCTTATTATTTCACTTAATTCTAGTATTGTTTTTCAAATACAGTTGCACTGGGTATTTGAATCTTAACATATGAATTTGGGGAGTTAGGAAAATTCATCTAATAACAACAATTGTATGCAAAATGTAATTAATATCAGAGCGAAGACAAATATGATATGCCATTGTACCTACAATTTTTCATTCTTGAGATTAAATGCTACTATCAGGTCTTCATTTTTATCATAAAATTCTAATGTGTATTAAATATTAATCACCCTCAAGGAGAAAGACTAAGAACAACTTTCAACTCTTAATTAATCCCCATTAAGGAATAGTTGAAAAAGGTGGTTATCTTGAAAAAGCTGGGGAGACATTATTGGCACTGGGGATTTCTAGTGATTGAGAATTTAGCTACCAACTTAAGAAAAATGGTAAGAAAAAAGTGTAGTCTAGGTATCACAAATAAGAAACTATGCAAAATAGATTGCAACATTCCAGATCACATAAACTGATGAAAATGCATTAAATGAACTTGCATTTTTTTTTAGAAGTAATCAGGGTATCTATGGAAATTAGAAGGGACTCTGACATGATTCCTTATGGCTTCTATCTTGATATATTCTCTGATATCACAAGCCTATAATCTGCTTTGTACACATGTCATGAAGGAACAGAGGTTATAACACTCTTATCTTGTTTACTTGGAGTTTTCTCACAAGGTCTCAGAACTCTTCTCCTACAGCTTTATTCATGGGTTGTGTTCTGACAAAGAAACATGCAGTATTTGGGCAAAGTGAATAGTCTCTCCAACATCTTTCAAATGGACTGTTTAAGGGATTTAATAGCAGTTCTCTGTTAAGACTCCCTCCTGGGAACAACTCAGTATGCCCAATTAAGGTAAACACTCAGTCTAGTTATCAGAAATAGCTGTGTGGCAACATATACACTGTGAATAACCAGTTCAGAGGTGTGATTTTTGTGATGACTATTAGAGGTGAGATTCGTCACACTAGGCTTTTTACAGAGAAAGTGCTATAACATTTAATAGCCTCCTCCCTGGGCTTGTAATAATTTGTCTGATGTGGGATTTCATTGGTCAATAAAGAAACTGCCTTGGCCCATCTGATAGGGCAGAATTTAGATTGGCGGAGTAAACAGAACAGAATGCTGGGAGGAAGAGGAAGTGAGCTCAGATGCAGAGCAGCTCCTCTCAGAGGCAGACGCAATGCAGCCAGCCGCCAGGTCAGACTTGCTGAATCTTTCCCGGTAAGCGCACCTAGTGGTGCTATGCAGATTATTAGAAATGGGCTAAATTATTACTTGAGAATTAGCCTAGAAGAGGCTAGATATAATGGGCCAGGCAGTGTTTAAAAGAATACAGTTTGTGTGTTGTTATTTTGGGGCATAAGCTAGCTAGGCAGCCGGGAGCTGGGTGGCAGGAACGCAGCCCGCAGCTCATTCAACATTTGTCATTCTGGATCCATGTATGCCTATCATTTGTAGTGTAACTACCCTCATCTGATGTCTATTTACATTATAGTTTTAGAATCATCTCCAATAGTACCTAGCATAGAGTCTAATTAATAAAAATATGCTGCACAAACATTGGCAGGGAAACATTATCGCATAAAAACCTAAGAAAATACAGCCTTTTTCCTTATGAAAGATTCTATTAGATATAATTAAAATCCTTTTAATATCCCAGCTATTTTTTGAGATTATTTCAGAGCTGCTTTCCCTAACACATCTTCCATGTGTAGTTTTAATAGTTCTTGAACACAGCTAAAGGCCATAAAAGTGAAGCAGCCCTGGTATACCATATTTCTCTTAATGCAGAAACACAGACTTATAACTCTAGATATCCTTGAGTTTTACCATACTGCTCATGAATTAAACATCACAGAAGTTTGTTTCTAAGCAATAAGATCTTTAGCCTCAGGTATTATGCTAAATATCAAGACTATTTAGCTCTTCATTTGGTTTGCCCTAAAAGGGAAATATAATAAATTGAATTACAATAGATATGATTATCTTAATATACTTAAAGATTTGCATTTAGACACAGGGTCTGTTCCAGTTTCATTAAACTATTATTTAGCTTCAACTTTTTTCGAGCAAACATTCCATTTTATAATTGAGCTACTGTGAATGCTACTTAGCCATTTGGAGATTCAGTTCCTAATCCACAAAGTAGAGAAAATAATTCTCATTTTACATATTTGTGAATAAAATCACAGTAAGTGAATTACTCAACAGAGATAGCTTCATGCATAGTTATACAAATAATAAATCATGGTTAGTTTAAAAGAATGAGTATAAATTCAATATTTATTTGTTATTTGATAAAGATTATGACTGGCTACTCCATTCTCACTACAGCAGTACATAACCATAAAAACACACAAACCAAAACAGGGCCTCTTACCATATAGAAGATGAGTCAAAATTAATTACTTCATAATGCTTTCAGGAACAGTTATGAACTGTAAGTAAATAGAGATAAATAAGTCATATTCTCCAATAGTTTTTAAACTTATATCTTATGCAACAACTCTTTTATAAATCTTATGACATCTCTTTGCATGGTCTTATTTTCATAATTGTATATTTTAAGTAAAAGTATTAAATCACTAATATGTTATCTCTGATAATTTATAGACTAATTATATTCTTTAAATTGATAAAGAAAAGGAGCCATTTTAGCTATTGAAAGTATGCATAGTTGATGGCAGAAGATACAAAATAATCTCACACTAATTCAGAATTATATATAATAAAGGGTTATTTATTTAGGGAAGACTTACAGATAACTGTCCTAAATTGCAATCCTCTGCACGAATGGGGAACAGGAACAGAGTATAGCAGCTGGAAGTAAGAGCCAAGAACAAGAGAGCAAGTACACGCTCTACATCTATTTTTATAGTGTAGGAGACCATGCCCGAGTAGACTGGTATCTTAAAGGCTATTGGCTGAAGGAGCAGAAGGAGCTCCCACAGCACCTCCCTCTTTTGTTTAAATAAGAGAGATCCAAACCCAATATAAAACTATATACAATAGGTACAGAGATATATCAAGTATAAGATTAGAGTTACAACTAGCATAAATAATATTAAGAAAGGACTGTATGCTAAATGTTTTAATAAACATTCTATCCTAAGGATTCTAAGTCTTGTATTGGAAGTGGCTTGGCTATATCAGAAGAGGACAGTAACTATGACTATCTAATCTTCAACCCCATCAAAGGCCTGAGAAGGGAGATAATATTACTTGAGAAGACAGGAAGTGTCTTCAAAAATGTGCAGTAGATGACAGAAACAACAGGCTGCCTGAGAAATCATCCAAAGTCTTATTTGCAATGTTGAAGCAACCAGTCTGGCTAAGGCCTAGAGTAACTGACAGAACATTTTCAGAGGTAGGGAATTTTTCAAAACTGTCTTACCCTGTCTTGGCAAGATTTGACAGTCTTTTTTCTTGTATCCTGCTTTTCCAGTCCAGATATCATACACTTTATTGGTGGTTGAGGCATGGGCAGTTTCTTGCCCAAAGGCCAGTTGTGCCAAGAGGAAGACAAACTCCAAGTGGAGTGTCTTTGGTGCTCAACACTCTCAGGAATAAATTGGTACTGCCAGAAGAAATTGTGTCTCACTTCAACAGAATCCTAAGTTATTTAAATGCCATGATCTACAGATCATTGAAGTGGTTGAAGGTTACCTATCTATGCAGAATATAATCTCTATGTATCTAAAGAACCTAATTAGTCCTACTAAAAGTATAACAAACATGAATGACTATTGAGCTATAATGCTTAATACCTATATAACTTAAAGATTAAGACTTCACATCAGAATATTAAACAATCTTTAAACAACTGTGCAGTAAAGGCGGACAATGACATCAAAATGTAAGCAATGTATAAATACCTTAGTCATATATATATATATATATATATATATATATATATATATAATACAATACGATAAATACATCCTAAAATTGCATCACTATACAAAATGTCTTAAATAAAGTTAGAAACAAGCAGGCATACAATATGACAATATGACAAAATAACTTTGCATAGGTATACAGATATTGTAAAGAGAAATAACAAATATAATTTGAACTTGTATCAATATACAAGAGACTATACCTGTGTAAATTGTCTTTAAATAATAGCTCACAAGTATTTACTCTATTACTCACTATTATTACTATGATTAGTGTGAATACGTTCACACTAAATTACCTATTATCCCATTCAATCTTCCATATTTTTGATCTCTAGGTCTACATAATTTCCACCCAACCCCCAACCCTATGCGAGTAATATTCAACTTCTAAACGGTATTTCTAACCATGAGAGCAAACTTTGTTGGGAGAGGGGACATCACTTTTAGAATTGCTTCCTGCTGTCATGGGAGCAATGATTTTTTTCTATAGGATTCTATAAAAGTAAAATGATTCTTAAGTCTCAGGATTCCTGTTTTGTATAATTACAAATGGTCTCTGAGCAGTCAATAGGGTCTTTTTGTTTGTTTGTTCTGAAGTTCTCATTTGTAGTTCTGTCCAGAACATTGTAAGAAGGTGCACCATTTCTGAAGAAAAAAAAAAAAACAGTCTCATGTAGAGCTATCAGCACCATGATGTCATATCAACCAGGTCCAGGTCCAGTCATTGTTGTGGGGCCCCACCTTCTTCTTGGAAACGTGAAAGATTATTGCAGGAAAATATACTGTTCATTGTGGAATACTTAAGAATTTTTCATATAAACATATGTTCAATGAAAGATATGATATAAACACAATGGTCATGGAGAAAAGTAAAATATTTCCTTAAAGTCTATATTAATTCTGTCCCATACTAGAAGGCTTCTGATATGGAACAGAAATTCTGAATTTTTCTTAAAATAACATGCTTGTATTTAGAGGATAGTCATTGTCCAACTCCAAAGCCAACTCTTATTTTTAAGTAGAGATGTATACATGTCCAAATAATCAAATTTTACCATGCAGATAATACTGCATCATAAGGCATATTTCTCTTTGCCTGTTGATTCTTTCTGGATAGCTATCTTTTTGTCTTTAGGCATCTAGATGTCCAAGATCTCTCTAATCTTTGAAGATAAATATTTTCTTGCAAAAGAAAGGACAAAAACTGCCTGATCTGTAGGATTGTTTGGTATACCTGTAATATGCTTTATATTATAATAAGAAAAAAACCTTTCATTTTCTTTGATACATATGCTAGGCCATTTTGTCTTTATTTGTGCATGTATGCCCATGATGGCCATAACTTCTAATAAATTCATGATTATTGAATCAGCCTGTTCTGAGCTCAAGGCAGTTGCCCATTGAAAACCTGAATAAGGGTCAATTGTGTGGAGTACATATTTTAGTTTTCCAAAATTTGTAAAGTGGAACACATCTATCTTCTAGATCTCATTCCTTTAAGTACCCTTTGGATAGCTCCGTGCTACCACAGGTTATAAAAAGAACAAGTAGATCATCTCTTTATAATTGCCTTAGTTTGTTGCCATGTAATAGAAAACTCTTTTTTTTAGATTAATATTGACATGATGTTTCTTATGAAATTCTGAGGCCTTCAGCATACTTACAATCAATAATTGATCAATTTTAGCAGTACTGTTTGCTAGAGGACCTGGCAGGCCTGTATGGGATTGGATTGTATGGTGTATATTGGAAAAAGCCTATTCCTGATTATATCTTGAACCTATATGAATAGCAAAGTCAATTCTGTATCATCTGGTATAAATCAGCGGTTTCAATATGCAAAACAACTCTTTCTGCATATTGTGAATCAGTAACTATATTGAAAGGTTCTTTAAAATCCCTTAGTACCATGAGAATAGCATATAATTCTGCCTTTTGGACAGAATTATAAGGGCTTTGTTCCACCATACTTAATTCTTCTCATTTGTATCATTCCATTCCTGATTTATCTGCATCTGTATATAATGTATGGGCTCCGTTGCATCATGTACAATTTGGGGAAGAATTCAAGTAGTTCTTTTTATAAGGTTAATTTTATCACTTTTGGGATAATTGCTATTAATTTCTCCAAAGAAATTAGCAGAAGCTCTTTGCCAAGGTTCATTTTCCATAAAATTTTAATTTCCCACAATTTTTTGAAATTCATCAGCAGTAAAAAGAACTGTAATCTCTGCTGGGTCTATACCTGCTAGTTGACGAAGTCTCAATTTTCCCTTCATAATTAATTCAGAGACTCCACAATAAGTTTTTAATTTTTACTTTGTTTATGTGGTAAAAAGATCCATTCTAAGACAATATCTTCCCTCTGCATTAAATTTCTTGTAGTAGAAATTTTGGAAGGCAATATGTCTAGAATACAATTAATATTTGGATTCCCTCTGTCTACATGTACTTCCTGTAATTTTTCTTCAATAACCATCAATTCTTTTTCCGCTTCAGCTGTTAATTCTCTGGGACTATTTAAGTCTTTTGTACCATCTAAGCTTTTGATTAAATTAGCTATTAGGTCAGGTGTTATCCCAATAGCCAGTTGTTGACTAGAAATACCTCCTAACAATCATTGAAAGTCAAGTTATTAAGAGCCTGCAATCAGTCTCTTAATTTGTGCCTTTTGTGTTCTAATTTTCTGTAAACTTATTTTGTAACCTAGGTAATTGATAGAATCTCCTCTTTGTATTTTTTTTCAGGAGCAAGTTATAATCCCCACTCAGGCACAACTCTTTTACTTCTTCAACATTCTTTCTAAAGTATCTGCATTTTGAGTCAGATAACAAAATGTCATCCATGTAATTGTAAATTACAGACTTAGGAAATTGCTTGTGTACTATTTCCAATGACTGATTTACAAAGTATTGGCACAGGGTGGGACTATTGAGCATTTCCTGTGGGATGATAGTCCACTGGTATCTCCTAGTAGATTGAGAATTATTATAAGTAGGCACTGTGAAAGCAAATTTTTCTCGATCCTTTTCTTGTAAAGGTATAGTGAAGAAACAATCCTTTAAACCAATAACCATAAGAGGTCATCCTTTTGGTAATAGAGAAGGCAGAGGAATTCCAGACTGTAGAGGGCCCAAAGGTTGGATAACCTTGTTGACAGCTCTTAGATCTGTCACCATTCTCCATTTTCCAGATTTCTTCTTAACAACAAATACAGGAGAATTCCAATTCTGGTTGATTCTTCAATATGGTAAGCATCTAAATGTTCCTGTACCACCTGTTCTAAAGCTGGCAATTTGTCTACTGTTAAAGGCCATTGTTTAACCCATATGGGTTTCTAAGTTAACCATTTTAAAGGTGAGGCTGTTAGTACCTCTGAAGGTTTACTAGTTGCTTTATGTTCTTGTACATCTTGAATGGCTGGTGACCTAATACTTTATAATATCCTCCCCAGAAACATGAGTTTTGGGGACTGCAGGAATATTAACCTGGGTATTCCATTGTTGCAATAGGTCACTGCCCCATAAGTTCACTGCAATATTAGCTACATATGGCCTCAGTCTTCCTTTCTGTCCTTCATTCAACACACTTTGTGCTTTCTTTTACTTGAGATAGGATTCGAACTCCTTGGAATTGAATATCTGCCGCTTGAAGAGGCCAATCTGGATGCCAAGATTCTGGAGTAATGATAGTCACATCCTCACCTGTGTCTAGTAATTTTTCAATTACAATGTCATTGAAAAGCACTCTTAGCTTTGGTCTTTTATCATTTATAGAAGTATGCCAAAATATATGTTTCCTATTTCCTACTGAAGTTTTTGACCTGTACTCCAGTTTTATTCCATCATCCAGAATAGTATGGTTTTTTTTACAATAGGCACTGGATTATTTAATTTTCCTGGTGAGAAATATTCTCCACAGTAACTGGGAAGACTGGGCCTTGTTTGACATTGAGGTCTATAAGAGGCCCCCAAGGAGTTTCCTGGTAAAATTGGGCTGCTTTGTCTGTCTCTTGTCAACTGACATTCATTAGTCCAATGTCGGCCTTTGCCACACCTCCTACATATACCAGAAGGCTGAGTTCTCCTATTCTTGCCATTCATAGAGGAGACATTATTCATAGGAATTCCTGGTATACAGCCCCTTATTAGATGTCCTATTATTCCACAATTAAAACATTTGGCATTTTGATGTCTCCTCATACCATTGGAAATCACTTCTCCTACCCAAGCTTCAGTACGTTAGTGAAATGTTTGAACATTCATTGTATGCATGATCCATTCATCTGTGAGTGTTGATTTAACCTTTAGAGGCCCAAGGATCTTATATTCTAAGTTGGCATTTTCAAAAGACAAAGATTCAATTAGTACATGTCTAGCTTATGGGTTTGGCACTCCTAATTATACAGACTTAGTTAATCTTTGTAAGAAGTCAGAAAAGGCTCTCTCTGACCCTGGTTAGCTCTAATATATGACTCAGTCTTCTTTCCAAATTCCTGAATCCCGTCCTATGCATTTAAAGCTGCTGTACTACATAGGGACAAGGAGCCTTTGTCATAGTGAGTCTGTTCCTGAGGATCAGAGTAATGACCTTTGCCAAGTATTTCATCTTGGGAAGTCTCAAATCCTTTTACTTTCCCATGTTGTTCTAAAATATTTCCCTTTTCTCTCCAGTAACACTTCCAAAGCAGCTGAGGTCCATTTTCTAGGACTGCTGAGATTAATTAAAGCCAATAGTGTGGGGTGGGGTTGCCTTAGTGCTTGAAGACCACATTTTCACCATTTCTCTGACAAATGGTGAATGTAGCCCATAAGAAATTATTGCATGTTTTTTTTTTTTTTTTAGATCACTCATATGTATTGCTTCCCATGCATATTCTTTCACTACCTTAGGGTACTTTTTGCCAGATGGTCCTTCTGAGGAAATTACCAGATGTGAATTTGAAACTCTGTGTAAGTCATCCAGGGGTCTGGCATGTATTGATGAGGCTAAATCCTGTCCTTGTACTTTCTGTCCCTGATCATCAATTTCAATAAATTCCTCAATCTTTTCAAATCTTTTTACTAATGCCTTTTTTAAAGTCTAAATCTTTTGTCCAGTGTTCTGTTCTAATGTCCTCACTGAGGATTCCAACTTATTCAATAAAGATAATATCTCATCCTTGGACATATAACTTTTCAACAGATTGCAACAGTTAGATTCAACAGCACAAATCCTTTCAGAAAATTTTGTCAAACTGATGCTATCCCTCTCCGTAGTATGGAACCATTTTTAATGAGATAATATTGAAAACAAAGCTAATTCCTAGAATCAAATAATTGGAAGGAAAATAGCATAAGTCTTGCACAATACCTTTCATAATATAAGAAAAATAATTATTGAACTCCTGGATGTTATCAGTATTTTTTTGTAGTTTTTCAGATCTTACCTGTTGTAAAGTAATTACAATAAATTGGAGTTGGTGTAATAATCATTATTGGCCAACAGGTATCGCAGTTGCAGCCATGTGGCTGAGAGACACTAGCAGCAGTGAACAGCACGTGTTGCTTACTTAGGTACTGAAAAATATGCTTTGTTTAACAAATTAAGAATAGTTATTAAGGCCATCAAACAATTCTGAGAGTTGGAACCCAAGATAAAGAGAAAACCCAAAGTTTTCTGTTAGTGTGAGTTGAACTGTATGCACTGCAGGGATTGCAGGCAGTGGTGTGTGGGCTGGCATGTGGGTTGTGAGCCAGGGAACATTGAGCAGCAGCCTGCTGCATCAGAGGGTCAGCTAAAACTTTGGGCATGATAATCAATGCCCAAGACACCATGTGACTGGCAGACTGATCCCCAAATGTGGCCTGGTCCCAATGTTTAGGCGCCAAATGATGGCGGAAGATACAAAATAATCCCACACTAGTTCAGAATTACATAAAATGAAGGGTTATTTAATAAGGGAAGACTTACAAATCACTGTCCTAAATCACAATTCTCTGCATGAAGGGGAAACAGGAACAAAGTCTAACAGCCAGAAGTGAGAGTTAGAAGTAAGAGAACAAGTGCACACTTTACAGCTGCATTTATTGTATAAGAGACCATGCCCAAGTGGACTTTTATCTTAAATTCTATTGCTAAAGGACCAGAAGGAGCTCCTACAGCACCATTTCTTAAAGGCTATTAGCTGAAGGAGCAGAAGGAGCTCCCACAGCACCGTAACTTAAAGGCTGTTAGCTGAAGGAGCAAAAGGAGCTCCCACAGCACATTGTGAAGCATTCATATGGTTAACAAGAATTTATTAAGTACCTATTATTTTGTTATGTTAATGACAAGGTATACATGTAAACAGCCATAAGTGTACAGTATTATAAGACAGTTCAAGCAAAGGTGAAATGTAAACAATATAAAGATTACTTTTTTGAAAACATGAACATGAAAATGGCTGCAAGAATTTCAGAATGTTAAAACAGGCAGAAGAGGCCATTAGGCCAAATGTTGACAGTCTAACTGATGATAAAATGAAATATATTTCTTTTACTACTAAAAAACTTAAACATAGTTGTGCTCATGCAGTAACTACAAGTGAGTAGACTTGGTATGCAAACTCTCTGTAGTGACTTTAACTCTAATTGCAAAATGAATATAGCTTCTTTATAATCCTCATGCCATTATTTCTCTATCAGTGATTTTTTTCCATCTATCTTACATTTATTTTTATGTATAAGAAGGTTTTGTCTGCATGTATTTCTGTGTATCATGTGTGTGCTGATGCACACAGAGGTCAGAATATTACATCAAATCCTCGGGAGCTGGAGGATTTACAGATGGTTGTAAATCACCACATAGGAGCTGGGAATCAAACCTGGGCCTTCTGCAAAAGCAACAGCTGTTCTTAGCCTTTGAGCTTTCTCTCTGTGCCTTTCTATCAATGATTTCTAACCTGATTATAACACAAAAGAATTATCTAGAAAACTTTAATGGGTAGCCAATATAAAGAATGGCATTCTGAACAATGAAATTAGAATCAGATAGTATATTTCCTTCGTATCTAAACATACTGTTGTATATTCATTAAAGTATAAGGTTCTCACTCACTTCCAAAAAGGAATAATTATTTTAACAGAAATTGAGTTGTTCATCATCAAACATGATTTTACTTTGAGTATAATCTTGATTTTATTTTTACAAGATAGATAAATACATGAGCAGTTTTATCATTTCAAATTGATTGTCTGTATAGATGTTTTCTTATTACCTTCAGCAGTGACCTACATTCACACAGCAATCAGATCTCTGGTAATGTTATTATGCAGATAACAACATTGCTTTATTATTTAAACCCTTTGATTATATTATTCAGCTTAATGGTCACATCTATACATCTATTTTTTTTAACTAAGGCTGGATGTATTGGAAATAAATTCCAAAATTATAGCAGAATTCCAGTAAAACATCAAGACAAGAACCTAACAATTAGTTTTAGAAAGATACTATTTAGTATTCTAGGCAATAAAATTAGAACATATGCTCAGATTGTAATCAAAACCACTAAACCAATATAAATCTAAGTTAGTAAGTGAAGAATTTCTACCCCAAATATTTTTCAGGGAATAAAATGGTAAATCTGAGGTAGAATGTCTTTGCATTCTAAGTATTCATATGATACTTATGCATATCAAAGAACATAGCAGTATTTTACATTGTATGCACAATCAACCTACAAAATCTTTTTCTTCAGAGAGATCAGAAGTTTTGCAATTTAATATCTGCAATTTTGTCTGTCATTTATTTCAACTACTGTGTTCTGGGGTACATCATCTTCCTAGTTTCTTAATCAGTTGTGTAGAACAAATTCTAGTTGATCTTAATAATAAAAACCCGGAGTTGGATATTAAGGGTGAAAGCTGAAAGATCAGAGGAGCAGAGCAGACAGCCACTAGTTCCTACCCCTACGGAAGCCTCAGATTGAATGGGATATCCTGTCTCTACAAGCTCTCAGACTGAATGTCTTGAGCTCTTGTTTTCTCCTGCCTTATATTTCTCTCTCTGGCCAGCCATGTCACTTCTTGTCTCCACCTCCCTAGTGCTGGGATTAAAGGTATGAGCCACCACCACATGGCTCTGTTACTCTTTTAAACTGATTCAATCTCACATAGGCCAAGGGTGCCTTGAACTCACCTTGAACTTCAGTCACCTTGAACTTGAGATCTGTCTCCCTCTGTCTCCTGAGTGCTGGAATTAAAGGTGTGTGCCACCACTGCCTCACCTCTGTGACTAAACAGTATGGCTAGTTCTGCACTCTTGTCTTCGGGCAAGCTTTACTTGTTGAAACCCAAACAAAATATCACCACACAGTTGTCATTCTTATTTGTCTCCAGTCTTTTCAAGGTATAAGCAAGCATAGTCTTTTTTTTCCTTTGGAATGACAATCTTCAAGCATCATAGGAAAGTTGAGTTGGTTTTTAACCAGAAGTGTTTTGCTGCAGGATCATAGTATTTTAACTAAGTAGTGAATTAAATAGTTAGTAAACCATTGAAAACATTTCTAAAAGATCAAATCCTTGAGCCTGAGAAAAAGAAAAGCATATAACAACTTCACTGTACTGAACTAGGGCTTCTGTCTGAACTTCAATATCAGAAAAATTAATGAGAAATCTAATCTGGTTAAGCCCCGAAGTATAAACAAAACACTAATAGATCTTAATGTAAGCAGTAGACTACCTTATAATATTAATATGCTACCAAATTTAAAATATGAACAAATCAATGAGACATAAAATGAAGGGAAATACTTGTCATGAACTACACTAAATACTGAAGATCCAACAAATTTACAGAAAGCATCATGCATTCTTTTGAATTGTACACAAAATTTTCTCCAGGATAGGTCATAAGTTAATTAGCAAAACAAGTCTTAACCAATTTAAAAACACTGAAATCTATTATACATTCTAATGATAATGTTGTGAAACTAGGAAAAAATAATAAAAAATTTGAAAAGTTCACTATGTATAAGTTACATATGCTGTTCCTGAATAATGAATCAATGGGTCAAAGAAGAAATTAAAGAGGAAACATCAAATAGCTTGGCATAAATTAAAATGAAAGGACAACATACCAAAATTTATAGGATTCAGCATAAACAGACCTAGCAGAAATTTATAGTGCTAAGTCCCTGTTAAAAATTATCTCAAATGAGAAAATAAATGTCATACCTCAAGGAACCAGGAAAAGATCAAATTAAGCCAAAGGTAGATGAGTGGAAAGAAGGGGACAATAAAGCATATTGAATAAATAAGTGGCTTAGGAACTCAAAAACATTAATGAATGAATAACTTGCAAAAAGATAAGATTGGCAATAATTAGAGAAAATATGATGAAAAGTTTCTCTAAAAAAGACACTGAAGAGAACTAGTGGATACACAGAAATAAAAGATCATAATATAATGCTGTGAATTACTTATGCTGATATGTCAACAAATTATATGATCTAGAAGATGTGGATATATTTTAGAGATATCAAATATGAAGTAATAGAAAATGTAAACTGACTGAAGATCAGAGATTTGATTAATATTTCTAGCTTTCTATTAGAGAAAAATCCAGGAGTTGGTGACTTCATTATGAGTAGTTTCAATTATTTAAAGAATTAACCCCAGTCATTTTTAAAATTATTTTAAAAATGTAATAAAAGGGAATGTTTAGAGACCAAGTTTACACAGTTCAGATTTGCATGCTACTGAAGCTAGATAATAAGACCTAAAGAATTTCCCCCTGTTAAGTAGGTCTTAAGTGCAGTTGGATAGCTGTTAGTATATCCTTAGAAAGAAAGGATAACTCACCATAAATAATAAGAACAGTATGCTACTTTACCAGAGTAAAAGACAAATATGTTATAATCATAGCAGCATAAGCAAAATCGTTAAAATTATGAAATTAAACATCTCTCCATGATTAAAAAGTGCTTCAACAAATTGCTCTCAAAACGTATGTATCTCAGCACACTTCAGACCATGTATTACAAACTCATAGCTAAATGCTAAACAATGGAAGGCTGAAATTGTTTTCTTGAAGATCAGGATAAAACCAAACCAAACAAAACAAAAAAACCAACTAAACAAAAACCTGTCTACACAAGAATACCAGAAGTGCTTGCCAGAGCAAGTAGTCAAGGAATGTAAATGAAAGTCATGCATATTGGGCAGAAATCAGCTAATTTATTTTACAGATAAATACCATAGACACAAACCATAGAGACTTCACAAAAAGGTAAACTTGCAATATGCAAACCAAAACACAAAATCAGTACTGCTTCTATACCTTAACAAAGAACTGTCAAAAAATTAACAAGAAAACAGTAATATTTCAATACCTTAAATAGTTTAAATATTTAAATAGTCAGATTTAAAATATTTACTAGTTGTAATTAATCATGAATTTACTTTTATGGAAATCTTTGGATCTGTTAGAATAGTATGAAAATATTATTCTTATATTTCCTAAATGTTTTACCTTAATTTCTTTTATCAATGTTCTATAATTTTTACTCTTTCCTGCTTTCACCTCATTTAATAAATGTATTCATTTCTGATTTTGGTAGCTATTATAAATAGAATTTTTTTTATTAAAAATTTCTGCCTCCTCCTGCCTCCCTTTTCCCTCTCCCTCCCCCCACTCCCAATGCCCCACTCCCCTCCCCCTCCCTCTCCAGTCCAAAGAGCAGTCAGGGTTCCCTGCCCTGTGGGCAGTCCAAGGTCCTCCTCCTTCCATCCAGGTCTAGGAAGGTGAGCATCCAGTCTAGGCTCCCACAAACCCAGTACACGCAGTAGGATCAAAACCCAGTGCCATTGTCCTTGGCTTCTCAGCAGCCCTCATTGTCCACCATATTCAGAGAGTCCGGTTTTATCCCATGCTTTTTCAGTCCCAGTCCAGCTGGCCTTGGTGAGCTCCCAATAGATCAGCCCAACCGTCTCAATGGGTGGATGCCCCCCTTGCGATCTTGACTTCCTTGCTCATGTTCTCCCTCCTTCTGTTCCTCATTTGGACCTTGGGAGCTCAGTCCATTGCTCCAATGTGGGTCTCTGTCTCTATCTCCATCCATCGCCAGATGAAGGTTCTATGGTGATATGCAAGATATTCATTAGTATGGCTATAGGATCGGGCCACTTCAGGCTCTCTCTCCTCAGCTACCCAAGGACCTAGTTGGGGACATATCTGTTCATAGCAGCATTATTTGTAATAGCCAGAACATGGAAACAACCTAGATGCCCTTCCATGGAAGAATGGATGAAGAAAGTGTGGAATATATACATATTAGAGTACTACTCAATGGTAAAAAACAATGACATCTTGAATTTTGCATGCAAATGGATGGAAATAGAAAACACTATCCTGAGTGAGGTAACCCAGACCCAAAAAGATGAACATGGGATGTACTCACTCATAATTGGTTTTTAGCCATAAATATAGGACATTGAGCCTATAATTCGCGATCCTAGAGAAGCTAAATAAGAAGGTGAACACAAAGAAAAACATATAGTTAACCTCCTGGATATTGGAAGTAGACAAGATTTCTGGGCAAAAATTGGGAACTGGGGGGTGGGGTGGGATGGAGGAAAGGGGAGATGGGGAGAGACAAGTGAGAAGGGGAGGCTGGGAAGAGCTTGGGGGAATGGCATGGTTAAGATAAGGGAAGGATGGATATGGGAGCAGGGAAGTATATATATAATTAAGGGAGTCATTTTAGGGTTGGCAAGAGCCTTGACTCTAGAGGGGTTCCCAGGCATCCAGAGAAATAGAATTGTTTTATTGATTTTTCTCTTCAGATAGTTCACTATTAGAGTGTAGACCTGCTCCTGAATTTGTTATGTTGAGTTTATATACTATATCTTTAGTGAATTTATTAGTAACAACAGGTTTTATTAAGTATAATCTACATGGCATTTTTGTCATATATAAAATCATGTCACCTTGCATGTGGACAGTTTTATTTCCTGTTTTTTTTTTTTTTTCATTTTGGATAGTTGTCATTTCTTTTCTTGTTTTATTGCTTTCACTAAAATTTGTAGTCCATGGTCAAATGATTCTGTTGCTTTTAGATCTATGGCATGAGAAACATGACAAAAGGGCATGTCAGAGAATAATTTCTCAGCTGATGGAAGCAGAAAAATATAATGAGACGAAACCAAGGCCAAGATGCATCCTTCAAAGGTATGACCCCAGTGGGGTGCTCTCCTCAGCTGTACTCATTTTCTTCTACTTTACTTATGTATGGTTATTAATGAGTGATCAATAAGAGAATGCTGATTATATTTGTGAGTTTATAATCCAATCATTCTACAATAGCACTGCCATCTGAAGACTAAACTTTTAGGTCATGAGCTGTTTGACTACTTTCTAGCCAGATCACAAGAAGGCTTGTGAAATGAGAGTGATGGGGTTGATATTCTGCAGTCTACATTTTAGAGCAAAACTTCCCACCTACTGTCTACTTAGTACATACTACTGCTTGTCATATCAGTCTTTGTTTCCTTCTGTGAGCAATTTCTTGGGAGTTTTTGTTGTGAGGCACTATCAAATTTTAACAAATATTCTTGTGGTGGTTGTATGAAATGCTAATATATTTTTATTCCTTATCATGTTAATTTGATGCATCATAATCATTGATTTGCATATTTTCAAAACATCCTTGTAGTCAAAAGTTTAATTTCATTTAAAAATTTTACTTTTTATTATTGAAAAAAATAATTTAAATCAATTTTGATTGTATTCTCCTCCCTAGGTTCTTCCAGAACCTCTATTTCTCCCTACGCCTCCCAACTTTATGTTCTTTCTCAAAACACAGAAACCCAATATAACAACAACCCCCCCCAAAAGAAGAAAACAATACAGAACACAAATAAAATCAAAACCCACAAAACTATAACCAATAAAAGTACACAAAAATGTGTTCTTTTTTTATTTCTAATCATGTTAATTTTATGGATCATAATTACTGATTTGCCCATTTTCAACAATCCTTCTATCCAATGGAATAATGCCGTGCTTAATGGGAATAATCATTTCAATTTTGCATGAGAGAAAATTAGCTGGGATATTTTAGGACAATTTGACATTTATTCTTATTTCTTTCTTTTTGCTGTTGTGGTTGTGTCTGTCTGGACTTGGTAGCAGGAAAATAAAAAAAAATTAACACTTAAATTTACATGGACTAACAGAAGATATCTTTAGCAGAGCAATCTTAAGAAAAGAAACAGAACCAGAAACACTGTACAACCTCACCTCAAAGTTTTCAAGGCTATAGTCATCAACAATGTATGCTATTGGCATTTAAAAAAACAACATGAGTTCATTGAATAAAATGAGAGTATGTTAATAAGCCTATATATCTGTAAATAAGTGATTATCAATAAATGTACTAATAATACTCATCAGTAAAGATGGATTTCAATAAATATTCCTTTCAGAATAGGTTATCTACACAAAAAAGAATGAATCAACTCCTTTTTGACTTCTTATTACTTATACAATCTCACTTCAGGGATAGGAAGATGACTCAGTGTTTAAAAGTGTGTGTTATTCTCCCAGAGGACCCAAGTTGAATTACCAACACCCACACCAGGCACAACTGCCTAGAACTCCAAGACCTGGAGATTAAAGGCTTTTTGGCTTTCTAGGGAACCCACAGACACATGGAATACACTCACAGAGACACAGATATATACACATTATTAAAAGTAAAACAAAGCCTTAGAACAAATCAATACATTCCCACCCCAATCTGTCTGCCCCTTTACAGCTTGCCAGGGATTATTACCTCCTCTTGGCCTCTCTCTCTGCTCTTGGGATGACCAGATCATAGATGGCCACCCTTACAGGAACCTTCTAGCCCACACATGTAGTGCAGAGACACTGGTAACCTACCTGTGCTGCTTAGCAGAGCCTGCCCTCTCTGGTTACCCCACAACTGCTACAGCAAGCTCTGTCTCCCAGGAAAAAGTTGATGTTCCACACAGCCTGTGCTCTAGTTCAGCCTGGTGAGTCCTCCTGACACTACCCTGCCTGTACCCATACCAATCTCCACACCTATGCTGGATCCCACAACCAAGACCTAGGACCAGACTGCTGAGCGCCCCTGTTCTCTTCCCAATCATCAGGTTCAGGCCTGTTTCCTGTGTGCTATTTCAGACTGCTGTGTCTATATCAGACACATAAACAACAAAAGAAGTCCATATGCCAACGTCTCGTCTCACACACACACACACACACACACGTGTGTGTGTGTATGTATGTATACATACATATGTGTGTGTGTGTGTAAAAAGCCAAGACAGTATGTCCCCTGCAGAATCTGCCAATTCTATAGAAATGTTCTTAAATGAGAATTGCTTAGATGAACACCAGGACACAGAACGTAAAAGAATAATCATAAATTTCATCAAAGAATTCAAGGTGTTTAAACTTCAGCATAAAGAAGATGCAACAATAATTCAGTGAACTTAAGGGGAATGAATTTAAAGAGAATAAATGCCCCAGGTATGTCCAAGAAAATGCAAATATTAGTACAAATGAAATAAATAAGACAATCGCAGATTGAACAACAAAATTCAATAAATATGTAGAAATAATGAAGACAATTCAAGTTCCAATAAAAATGGATTTTAATGAGTCAGTAAGCCAATTATAAAACTCATGGTAAACCCATATAAGTAGAATTTATCACATGAAAAGTATCTAAAAGATAAAGTAGAGGAATTAGAACACACAACCAAAAGATAGGATAAACTAAACAAAACAAAAAGCAAAGAAGAGATGCATAAAAGGAATATAGGACACTGTGAAGAGACCAAATCTTTGAATTATAGGCAGACATAACGGAGATAACAATCCCAAGTCAATGGCATAGACCAGCAGCTCTTCAGCATGATCATGGAAGAAACCTTCCTCAAACTAAGCAAAGACATATTTATAAAGGCACAAGAACACAACACCAAATGGACAAGCTCAGAAAAGAAACTCCCCATAACATATCACAGTTAAAACACTAAAATGTACAGAACAAAGATTATTGAAACCTACAAGAGAAAAATCACAAGTCATGTATAAAGGGAAATCCATTAGAAGAACAGTTGATTTCTCAATAGAAACTTTGAAAGCCAGAGAAGCCTGGAGAAATATCGTTCAACTTCTAAAGGACCATAGAATCCTAAATAGTGTAACAAGCCATAGACTAGCAAAACACCAGTACTAAGCATGGGAAGCCTCCTTTTGAACTGTAGGGGAATCCAAAAGATCCCCCAAACATAAGATAAACTATTGGTGTTATCTTTATTTGTCTTTCAGAAATTGAAGTCCCTATTGCTGAGGACATCAATAGAACACATTTTTTTCTTTCATTTTAAAAAACAAAAGATTATCTTTTTTTCATTTTACATTCTAATCCCAGTTTCCACTCCCTCCCCTGCTACTGTCCCCTCCACCTTCCTCCCCTCCTCCATCCACTTCTTAGAGAGGGAAAGACACACTGCTTTGAGAAAGGACCAAGGCCCTCCCTACCATATCTAGGCTGAGCAAAATACCCCACCAAAGAGAATGGGCACCAGAAAGCTAGTACAAACAGTAGGAACAGATTCTGGTGCCACTGCCAGTGGCACCGCAGTCTGCACCAGGCATTCAACTGTCACCCACATTCCGAGGGCCTAGGTTGGTCCTATGCTGGTTCCTCTCTTGTCCACCCAGAGTTGGTGAGCTCCCATTAGCTCAGGTAAACTATTTCAGTGGGTGTCCCCATCATGGTCTTGACCTCTTTGCTAGTATTCTAACTTCTCCCACTCTCCGACTGGACGTTGGGAGCTCAGCCCAGTGCTCTACTGTGGCTTTCTGCCTCTGCTTCCATCAGTTTCTGGATGAAGGTTCTATGATGACATTTAAGATAATCATCAGTCTGACTACAGGGCAAAGCTAGTTCAGGCACCCTCTCCACTATTGCTTAGGGTCTTAGCTGAAATCTATATCTATCCCCATGCACAAAACTCAAATTCAATGGATTAAAGACATCAATAAAAATCCAGCCACACTGAACCTGATAGAAGAGAAAGTGGGAAGTAGCCTTTAATGCATTGGCACAGGAAATAACTTCCTAAATATAACACCAGTACCACAGATACTGAGAACAACAATAAATAAATGGAACCTCCTGAAACTGAGAAGCTTCTGTAAAGCAAAGGACACAGTCAATAAGACAAAAAGGCAGCTTACTTTACCAACCCCACATCAGACAGAGGACTGATCTTCAAAATAAATAAAGAACTCAAGAAATTAGACATCAAAATACCAAATAATCCAATCTTAAAAATGGGGCACAGGACTAAACAGAGAATTCTCAACAGAAGAAACAAAATGGCTGAAAGACACTCAAGGAAATGTCTAGTATTTTTAGTCATCAAGGAAATGCAATTCAAAACAACTCTGAGATACCATCTTATGCCAGTCAGAATGGCTAAGATCAGAAACACCAATGATAGCTTATGCTAGAGAGAATGTGGAGTAAACACTCCTTCATTGCTGGGGGGAATGCAAACATGTAGAACACAAATCTTTACAGATCTGAGCTGGATTTGACCCAAAAGCCCCCTCCCTGATGACTAGCATTCATAGTACCAGAAAGTGATACACAATCTGCCAAAGGCAGAAAGAAATTAATAGTTCTGCACAACTGAGATACCAATGAACAACAACAATAACCAGTATGGCAAGATATACCTAAAGGTCTAATAGTAGCTAATGTGTCTTGGATATAATGAACAGTTCTCTAATTGGACTTACAGCTCAATTAATAAAAAGGAATTCATGCCTGGTACTGTAGTCCTAGTCATCCACCTATGACTAGTGAGGCCATAGTTCCTAGAGGAGAACGTACTACTGTCACTTCCCTAAATGGGTATAATTCCTAACTAAATTCTCAGTATTTATCCTCATACCCACAGATAAATGTACATCTCTCCCACAAAGCATCTGCTTGTTACAGGAGATGGTGATCACACAACTGGTCAAAATGAAGGGAATAATTGACAAGGAAGCCTTGCCCCAACTGATATATACAACACAACCTACACATTTAAGGCTCAGGAAACACTCCGTAGGAGGGGTCAGAAAGAGTCAGAGGGTTAGGATGTCTATTGTGAGATTATGTCTTCTAGAAATGACAAGGAAACAAATCCTGTGAAATTTCAATAATATGGTTGCTTTAAAAAGATCTCAACTATGACAACACTGAGTGTGCATAGAGGAAAATCTCATATTGCCTAACTCCTATAGGAAGAACTACAGGCAATTAAAGATTGCTTAGAAGGATAATTAGTCTTGCCCAAGGATGAGTCCCTTAATTCTTTATTCAATACCAAATGATCAGCCCCCCAAAATCATATCCACAAGCAACAAAAAGTGAACTTTGTCAGATGTGTGTATATATAACAATAATAATGTAAAAACACTATAAATTTGAGAGGGACTGAAGAGTGGGAGATGACATGGAGTTGAAAGGAGAAGGAGTGAAGTAATGCAAATAGAGTACTTATAGAAAATCTCAATTTTAAAAAAAAAATAAAAATAAATAGAAACTATATTTAGATTAAAAAGAGTAATTGCATGAAGAAAAGTGCACCCTCATTATTCTCACTTAGCCTTACCACAAGTGTTTTTCATATCTTTCACACCTATATGATGTATAATGTATAGTATATAATATATATTCTTGTCAGTTTTAATGCAGGCAATAAACCAGGAAAACAGTAAATCTAGTTCAGCCACATGCACATGAAATTTGTAACCAAGTACATTGCTTAAAGAAGTCATGACAACCGCAAGCATGAACATAAAAAGAGTATTTCAGACGCTAAGCACTAGAAAGAGAAATCCACTCTGGAACAATTCATTTCAGGGAACACAAGACTTTCTTTCTCGGAGCTGGTGTCTGTCAGCTGCCTCTCAAATCTCTTCTGTCACTGCCTGCATTTCCCTGATGATTTTCCTTTTACTTTCTGTTCTTGCCCCCCTTTCTTGCCAAAAAAAAAAAAAAGAAACTGACACCAATAAATATTTCAGTGAAAAAGTCTGATTTAAGGATATTTTTGTGTTCACTTCATGTGTAAGTTGCACACATTTTAGAAGACATCAGGTTACAGATTAAAAGTGAAAAAGAAAAGTATAAAAATGGCCATCCTGCCTTATTTGAAAGAATTAAATTTTTTTAAATATATATATGTATATATATATATGATTTTAACTAATAACAATATTATACAGAAAATATCTGTTCCAATGCTTTAGATACAAATAATGTAGCAGACTATGATTAAGATTACAATATAATCTTCCTACCCAAGTGACACTCTTTTTCTGAAATGTTCTTAGTATGTGATATGCACATATTGGAGAATGCTAGTGCATTGTTTCTCGACTTTCCTAATGCTGTGACCCTGTAATAAAATTCCTCATGTTGTAACCCCTACCATAAAATTATCTCATTGCTACTTCATAACAGTAATTTTGCCTCTGTTATGAATTGCAATGTAAATATATGACATGCAGGATATCTGGTATGCAACCCCTGTGAAAGGGTTGTCTGACCCCCGCCACAAGGAGTCCCGACCCACAGGTTGAGAACCACTGCTCTAGTGGCTATGTTCTCCTGTAGTCAGACAGATTGTTTTCTCTATTTTTATCCTTCAGCAAAGCTTTTTCTTTCTTTTCCCCCTCCCTCCCTCCCACTTCCTCCCATTTCCTCCCTCTTCCCCCACACCCCATCTACTCCTCAGAGACAATAAGGCCTCCCATGGGGAGTCAGCAAAGTCTGATACAACAAGTTGAGACAAGATCAAGGCCCTTTCCCCTGTATCTAGGCTGACCAAGGTATCCCTCCATAGGGAATGGGCTCCAAAAAGCCAGTTCATGCACTAGGGATGAATCCTATTCCTACTGCCAGGAGCCCCACAAACTGCCCAAGTCACACAACTGTTACCCACATTCAGAGGGCCTAGCTTGGTCCTATGCAAGTTCCCCAGTTGTCAGTCCAGAGTCTCTGAACTTCTACTAGCTGGGGTCAGCTGTCTCAGTGGGTTTCCCCATTATGGTCTTGACGCCAATTGTTCATATAATTCCTCCTTCCTCTCTTCCACCAGACTCCAGAAGTTTAGCTGTTGATCTTTATGTCTGCTTTCATCAGTTATTGAAGGAAGGTTCTATGATGGCAATTAGGTTAGTCATCATTCTGATTACAAGGGAAAGCCAGTTCAGGGACCCTCTCCACTACTGCTTGAGGTCTTAGCTCGTGGATTCCTCAGAATTTTCACAGTGCCAGACTTCTCCCTAATCCCCTAATGGTTCTATCAAGGTATCTCTTTTCTTGCTTTCCCTCACTGTCCCTCCCAATGATGGAGGAGTTACTTTCATTTAATAAAGAAACTGCCTTGGCCCATTTATAGGCCAGCCCTTAGGTGGGTGGAGTAAACAGACAGAATGCTGGGAGAAAGAAGCCGAGTCAGGAGTCGCCATGATTCTCCCACTCCAGACAGACGCAGGTTAAGATCTTTCCTGGTAAGCCAGCTCGTGGTACTACACAGAATATTAGAAATGGGTTAGATCAATATGTAAGATCTAGCCAATAAGAGGCTGGAACTAATGGGCCAGGCAGTGATTAAAAGAATACAGTTTCCGTGTAATTATTTTGGGGCATAAGCTAGCCATGCGGGCGGCTGGGTGCCGGGGACGCAGCCCTCGCGGCTCCTATTACAACAGAGTGACGCCCAGCGTGATAATGAACTCCACGTAAAACCTGAGAGGGCTTAAAAAGGAGAGAGAATTTAAGACAGCTTTTTGCTGTTTGTGGGTTGCGTGCAGCAAAGAAATTGTCCTGACTCAGCAGCAGGAAAAAACTGGCTGTTTTAAAATGCCAGCTTTCTGGGCTGTGCTGCCATCGCGATCTCTGTCTGGCTCCTGCGGGAGACAGAGTTTTTGAATGGAGCATTTGGACTAAAGTGCTACTGCTTGCTTGATGGCGATGTGGACTGCTGTGTGTCTGGAACTGTGTGTGGCTCAGGGGCACCAAATGGTTCTGAGGCAGGACAGGCTCCGCCATGCTGAACTGTGCTGGTCTCAGGCAGGAACTACCACAATTACCATAATAACAGCACAGTTAAGGTTTAGACTGGCTGTAAACAGGCAATACCGTATTGCCCATACATGGTGCAACTTAAGTTTTTAAAAAGTGCTTAACATTTTAAGAAATGCTCCTGGATAGTAAAAAAATTACAGATTCACAATAGAACTGATTCAGACACTGGTGGATGAATGTACGTAGGCTTGAGAGAGAGAAAAAAATATATATAAAGAATAAAGTTAATGTCTTAAAAAAAAGGGTAAAGTCTTTAAAGAGACAGAGTACAGATAGTTATAGATTAAAAGAAATAAAGAAAAATAAGCCACGTAAAAATGGAAAATTCACAGAGTCTGGATTCTTTGTATTATTGTGTTTTCTTTAAAATTTTTGACTGTAAAGGAGCTAAGTGCAGAGAGACATTTCATTACATGGGCTGCCAAGCTAAACTAGGATGGATAAAAGGGTATTATGATTTCAGAATATGGGTCTAAGGATATGATGCTTTGGAGAGGGTCTTCTTTTGTTTTCACAGAGGATGCGACCCTGTGGATTTCTTCTATCCCAATATGGTATGATAGACCACGCCCTCCTGAAAGGTTACTGTGAACACCCTCAAAAAATTACTTCACTCAACTGCCAACTGAGATGACCCTGGCACAGAGATTATACCATGAAAGACCTAATTAACGACGCCCCCATTCAGCAGGAAGCAGTTTGGAGAGAAAAAACTGCGCCCATGTTCCCAAATATGGTTTATAAATGTTCTTTTACATTTAAAGGGGGATATGATATAGATATAAATAATTTGCATTGGTATGGATTTTAAGGTCAATTTTGTTATATGTATATGCATATTTCTAATCTTGATTAAGGTATTGTGATTGTATAGTTCATTTAAAAATGTAATGTATATAGGTTGTTAATGGATAATCATCAATAATTGTCAAGCTTTTAGTCATGTTAGTTAGATTTTCTAGATGTGCATAGATATATTTCAGCTAGATAGGCATTCTTCATATATTTCAAAGACTGCAGAATATGGCATTTAATGTTTTAATAACTTAGGGCTTTTCATGATAATGAGACACGTCTGCTCCTGGCAGCACCAATCTACTTCAAGAGGAAGATGGGCACTGAAGAGGCTCCTTAAGGAGTTTGATAGCCATTTGGGCAAGAAACTGCTCTTGCCTGGACTGTTGCATAAACTGGACACAGAGAACCCGCAGAAAGAGGACTGCTGAACTTGCCTAAAGGTGAGATGGTCTTTCGGGGTTCCTGACTCATGAAAGAGTCTACGAGACATTCTGCAGGACACAGCAGAAAGTGACTAAACTGTCTTTGAATTTTCCTGCTTCATGGAAATGTCTGCTGGATACTATGGGCCTATAGGCTGAAGATGGATGCCCCAACGGTACAGAGGAACTTTGAATGACTGTCCAGACAGCGAGATGTCTCTGTCATTTCTAGAGTTTGAAGTTTCTTACTTCCTGTTTACTTAGGTAATATTATATCCTTCTGGAGTCTTTGATGGAGTTGAAGAATGGATAGATAGTTATAGTTTTCCTTAGTTATGATAAAATAGATATAAATATTATAACTGTAATTCTTGCTTGATAACTGTTTTGCTATATGTAATCTTACTATGTTAAAGTGAAAGCCTTTCTTTTTTGGTTAAACAGAAAAAGGGGAAATGATGGAGGAGTTACTTTCATTTAATAAAGAAACTGCCTTGGCCCATTTATAGGCCAGCCCTTAGGTGGGTGGAGTAAACAGACAGAATGCTGGGAGAAAGAAGCCGAGTCAGGAGTCGCCATGATTCTCCCACTCCAGACAGACGCAGGTTAAGATCTTTCCTGGTAAGCCAGCTCGTGGTACTACACAGAATATTAGAAATGGGTTAGATCAATATGTAAGATCTAGCCAATAAGAGGCTGGAACTAATGGGCCAGGCAGTGATTAAAAGAATACAGTTTCCGTGTAATTATTTCGGGGCATAAGCTAGCCATGCGGGCGGCTGGGTGCCGGGGACGCAGCCCTCGCCGCTCCTATTACAACATCCCAAAACTCGACCTTCCTGTTCCCTCATATTCTCCCTCTCCTTTTTTTCCCTCACTCCCCCTATTCTACCAATTTACTCAGGAGATGTTATCTTATCTTATCTTATTTCCCCTTCCCAGGAGTGTCGCGGCCCCCCTTGTCCAGCAAGGATGACGCGACCACCAGAGCTCTTCTCACTGCAGTTTATTCCAGGACTTTATTCACAGCAATCTTTTCCCTTCTCTCTTCCTCTCTCTCTCTTCCTCTCTCCTCCGGGCCAACCTCTCCCAGCCCTTAAGTAGGCCTGGGCCGCCAACCTCAGATTGCCAGGTGGGCACTGCCCATAGGTTCACGCATATGCAAGCAGCTGACAGTCATTGCATGATAATAGCATAAGTCAGGCTTTAGCCATAGGAGTTGATTATCACAGAGAGCACTCGCTTTCGGGATCGCGGAGGGCGGGAGCCAGCACCATCAGGTGCGACTCCAAGCAGCTCTCTACATTGCCATCAGGTGTGGCTTCATGCAGCTCGCTACAGTTCCCCCTTTTTGTTTTGTAAAGCTACAGGCAAGAGTAGAGGTCTGATCTCTGTTAAAAATGGAACATGTGCTAGTGTCTGTCCAGGTGTCATCCACCCAGAGAACACTACACCTGTCCGGTGTCTTTTTACAGAGGTGGGAGTTTGACACCAACCCACATGCAATCAGACTTGCTCTTCTTGAGGCTGATGTATGCTTACCTCAAGTGCAGTGCGCAAGCCTCGCATCCTGTGCTCGCTTACATCTCTAGCCAAACTTGGGGAGACTGTCCTGCTTCAATGACTGTGAAGGCCTGAATGACCATAACTGCATTGCATTGCTGTGAAACCCTTATGTGACAGACGCACCACAGGCATACCAGGGAGGCAAGCACCATTAAGCCTCCTAGGGCTCCTATTCCCACCCACTCCTTCAGATGATTCATGGCTATGATAATCCAGGTCATGGCGAACTGGCATCAGCTTGGGAAAGGCTGACAGAATCCCCCACTTCAGCTCCGCCATCACTTTCTTCGTTGAGCGGGTGAGGAACAGGTACAGGATCCTTTTCTGCCTCTGTCTGCACTTGCACCTTCCTCACCAGGCGTTCTGGCACCCAAATAGGGTCCAAATGATCCTGTGGAAAAACACAAACAGCTCCTCGTGCCCATGCCAGCACGGGATCGGGTCCATGCCAGACCCCTGTTAAAGCATCCTTCCAGGTCACCATTCCTTTTGAAGGACTGGACGGACATGAATGCCTGTTTGCGGCAGACTGATTGGCTAATCTTAGGTGTTTGCTCATGGCCTATTCCCCCTTTTTGTTTTTGAAGTATCACAATAGGCCAGGAGGCAGGCAAAGAGGATAGTAATGGCAACCCGTGTTGCACTGGTCCCATGACTTGCATTTGATTGTTAACAGCTCGCAAATCATGTAATAGGCGCCACTTTCCCGATTTTTTCCTGATTACAAAGATAGGTGTGTTCCAGGGGGAAATGGATGGTTTAATATGGCCTAGAGTTAACTGTTCCATTATTAAATCATTGACAGCTATGAGCTTCTCAGAGGAAAGAGGCCACTGAGGAACCCACACTGGCTCCTCTGTTTTCCAAGTAATGGGAATTCCTTCCCCAGCGGCCCCTAAGAAAAACCCATCCCTTGTCTGGGTTTTCTTAGTTCTACCATTATCGGATCTTTCTGTTCTTGTCCAAAATTCAGATGGCAGCCCATATTTTTCATAATGGTTTGAGCTTTTTCTGAATATTCGTTACGTAATTTAAATCCCATAGATTTCATGAGATCTCTTCCCCATAATGATACTGGAAGTTCAAGAACGTAAGGTTGAATTACTCCGGAATGACCCTCTGTATCTTGCCAATTTAACAAATTTGCACTAACATTAGGAGCACCTGCATATCCTAATCCTTGTAAGGTGTGTGATGAGGTCTGTATAGGCCATCCTCGTGGCCAATCTTTACTAGCTATGATACTTTTATCTGCTCCTGTATCCAAAAGGCCTGTGATCTTGACTCCATTAACAGTTAATTTTAAAATAGGCCTTTGGTCCAAATCCAAGGATAAAAATGTTAAGTCTGTACCTGATGAACCAAATCCTTTATCTCCTCTTTCAATGTTTTTAGCTGGATATTTGTCATGTAGACTAGGCAAAATAACAATTTGAGCTATCCTATCACCTGGAGAAATTGCGGTAATGCCTTTAGGCGACTCAACCATGATTTTAACAATACCTGTATAGTCTGGATCAATTATCCCTGGGTGAACTCGTAAGCCTCTTAAGGTGGTAGATGATCTCCCTATCAATAGACCCACCGTGCCAGGCTGAAGGGGGCCCTGAAAGTCAGAATCTACAGTTTGGACCCCCATTTGAGGTGTCAATACAAGTCTGGTAGTGGCACGGAGGTCCAATCCTGCTGAACCTGTAGTAGCTCGCCGCGGTCCTTGGGATGTCTGAAGGTTGGCCACTGCTCGTGACTCCCTTCTCTGCTCTGATCTTCCATTGCCCCATATATTTGGGGGCCCTGAGGCCGGGGGCCCCGCTGTCCGTTTTTTGGCACAGTAACATTTACTAAGGGTTGTCCATTAATATCTTTTACTGACCTACACCCAATTGCCCAATGCCTTCCTTTTCTACATCTGGGGCATAGTCCTGGAATTGGGCATTGACCATTTCCAGCTTCCTGGGCATGTCCCTGCTGAGTGCTTCTTCCCTGAGGGCAGTTACGCCTTATATGGCCTGCCTTGCCACAACGAAAGCAAGTTCCCATATTGTTCCCGTTTTTACTTAGCCGGAGTACAGCAGCAACTAGCCCAGAATTGGTTAACGGACCTCCTAACTCTCTACATGCTCTCATCCAATATTCCAACCCTCTGTTCTTGTAAGGAGTGATAGCTGCCCTGCATTCTTTAGTACATTGTTCATATGCTAACTGCTTGACTAATGGCATAGCCGTGTCAGGATCACCAAATATCTTTCCTGCCGCTTCCACCAGTCTAGCCACAAAATCAGAAAAAGGCTCTGTAGGTCCTTGGATAATCTTTGTCAAATTACCTCTTACTTCCCCTCTATTGGGTAAAGACTTCCAGGCTCGAGTAGCAAGATTGTTAATTTGCTCATACACCTGAGGTGGATATCCAATTTGCTGATTGGCAAATCTACCTTGTCCGAGTAGCATATCCGTATCCCATTCTGCTTGAGCTCCTCCAGCTGCCAAATTTATTGCAGCTTGGCCATTGGCAAATTCAATTAAAGAAGCTTTCCAATCCAAATATTGACCAGGGGATAAGCAAGCCTTTGCAAGATTCATCCAATCAGCTGGAGTCATAGCATACCTATGCAAAGCCTCCACCTGAGCCACCGTAAAGGAGGCTGAAACGCCATAGGTCCGGACAGACTCTGCCAACATTTTAATAACTTTGAAATCTAAGGGCTCATGATATCTGTTGCCTTGCTGATCTTGAAACACTGGGAAAGCAGTCATCATTCTATCTCCTTTCTGGGTTATCATGTCTGCTCTGACTTCCTTCCATACTCCAGGACTGAAAGAAGTCCCTCCTTCTGCTCCCATGACCTCAGGATACTGAGGGGGGGCTGAAGGAGTTACACTCCTTCTTGTACTTTCAAGTTGTTTTTTCTTCTGTTCCTCCCTTTCTTTCCTCTTGATCTTACGGATAGATTCTAGAGGGACCACATAAAAGCCCTCCTCTTCCTCCTCATCATCAGACTCTGAGTGAGTGGAAATATCCCACTCCTCCAGTTCTGACAGATTAGTATGTAAACCTGTTTTTCCTTTTCCTGGGTCCTTTTTCCTCGTTCCTTTACCTGACCCAGCAAACATAACCTTTTTAGAGGCTGCTCTCTCAGATTTCTCCTCCTGTTGAATCTCTAAGGCAGCCTGGCTATTCTCTATTGTTTCATTATACTTTTGATCTCTCAAACAATGCCACACTAGCCTCCAAACTGTTTTGACACCTTTAAGAGTTAAAAAAATTGGATGTGAAAATGAAGCGCCCATCTTGAACAAATATTAGATTTGTACTTTTTCACTTTTAACCCGTCCGCTTCTTATCACGGCTCTACTTTTATCCTGCTCTCCCTATTTCTACCGGTGAGAGCAGAAAACCCGCTTTTCGCGGTCCTCTTACCTGAGGATATCGGTGCACCCCCTGACTGCAGCAAGTTCTGGGCTCCACGGAGAGAGGTTTGGAGGTTCCCCGTACGGGCCACCAACTGTCGCGGCCCCCCTTGTCCAGCAAGGATGACGCGACCACCAGAGCTCTTCTCACTGCAGTTTATTCCAGGACTTTATTCACAGCAATCTTTTCCCTTCTCTCTTCCTCTCTCTCTCTTCCTCTCTCCTCCGGGCCAACCTCTCCCAGCCCTTAAGTAGGCCTGGGCCGCCAACCTCAGATTGCCAGGTGGGCACTGCCCATAGGTTCACGCATATGCAAGCAGCTGACAGTCATTGCATGATAATAGCATAAGTCAGGCTTTAGCCATAGGAGTTGATTATCACAGAGAGCACTCGCTTTCGGGATCGCGGAGGGCGGGAGCCAGCACCATCAGGTGCGACTCCACGCAGCTCTCTACATTGCCATCAGGTGTGGCTTCATGCAGCTCGCTACACAGGAGGATCCATGAATGTTTCTCTTAGGATCCTCCTTGCTACCTTGCCTCTCTAGGATTCTAGACTGTAAGCTGTTTATCTTTTCTTTATATCTAATATCCACCATGTTTGTTTTTCTGTGTCTGGGTTGCCTGATTCAGATGGTTTTATCTAGTTCCCTCAATTTGCCTGCAAATTTCAAGATATCTTTTTTTTTATCGCCGAGTAATACTCTATTGTGTAAATGTACCATATTTTCTCTATCCATTCTTCAGTTGAGAGGCATCTATGTTGTTTCCAATTTTTGGCTATTACAAATAATGCTGTTATGACCATAGTTGAACAAATGTCCTTGTGGTATGAAGGTGTATCCTATGCCCAAGAGTGGTATTGCTGGGTCTTGAGGTAGATTGATTGCCAGGTTTTTGCGAAACCACCATAATGATTTCCAAAGTAGCTGTACCACTTTGCATTCCCACCAGCAATGGAGTGTTCCACTTACTCTACATAAGCTATCCACTTACTCCAGCATAAGCTATCATTGGTGTTTTTTGATCTTAGACATTCTGACTGCTGCAAGATGGTATCTCATAGTTGTTCTGATATGCATTTCTCTGATGGCTAAGGATGTTGAGAATTTCCTTAAGTGTCTTTTAACCATTTGAGAAATTCTCTGTTGAGAATTTTCTGTTTAGATCTGTACTCCAATTTTGAATTGGATTATTTGGTATTTTGGTGTCTAGTTTCTTGAGTTCTGTGTATATTTTGGAGATCAGCCCTCTGTCTGATGTGAGATTGGTGAATATCTTTTCCATTCTGTAAGCTGCCATTTTGTCTTGTTGACAAAATGCCTTACAGAAGCTTCTCAGTTTTCAGGAGGTCCCATTTATTTATTGTTGTTCTCAATGTTTGCTACTGGGGCTATATTTAGGAAGTGGTCTCCTGTGCCCTTGCATTCAAGGCTACTTCCCACTTTCTCTTCTATGAGGTTCACTGTGGCTGGATTTATGTTGAGGTCTTTGATCTATTTGGACTTAATTTTTGTGCATGGGAGTAGATATGAATCTATTTTCATTCTTCTACATGTCGACATCCAGTTATGCCTTTAGCAAAGTTTTAAATGCTCCTTGTTTTTCAGAACAAAACTATCTCATACCAAATAAATTATCTTTAAACACAAAACTTATTATGGGTCACAATCTAAAAAATTTATCTCTTAAAGTACTACAAAACTTAACTTTGTTCTAAATCACAGCACTTCAAAAAATATTCGTCTGTTTTATTCTGGAATGTTTGGCCTGTTCAACTACCAAACAAGTTCAGGCATTTATGATTACCTGACTCTTTGTGCCATCTCATATAGAACACACCTCACGGTTCAGTGGTTGAGTGAGGTAACCCAAATCCAGACAGACAAATGCTACATGTTCTGTCTCATATCCTAGCTTCAAATCTTTAAATAAGTGTGTTCAACTTAGAGTGCCCACAGAAGCCAGGAATCTAGAAAATGGTCACTGGTGTGGAGAAAGAGGCACCTAACGAAGAAGAACAAATATGGTATTAAGGTGGGAATGGGGAATAATAGAGGGAAGGTTTATGTGGGAAAGGAATGAGAGGATAAAAGAGAAGAGGGGTTGCTGGAAGGAATAATTAAGAGTAAGCATGTTTGAAAGAGATGTATGGAAACCTACCACTTTGTAAGTTTCCTAAACATGTATTTCCAAAATAGTTCATTTGGTGTTTCTCTACACAAGGAGTAAGAATTTAACCGGGAGCCATAGATCATCAAACAATAGGACTGATATAAGGGAGGTTGGTCCCTTCGAGTCAGTACAGGACAAACCCCGAAACCAATTTCTTAGAACAAAGGAGATTTATTACCCCAGAGGGGCAATCAGAGGGGGCATGAGTCTGCAGATACAAAAAGCAAGCAGCAGAAGAAGCAAGCACAAGCAAGTAAGAAAAGCCAAGAGAAAGTGTTTCTGCAGGAGTGGGTTTTCAAGGAGAAAAGCAGGGGAGTCAGGGCTAGGGTGAGTTGGTAAATCCTGACTGGACATGTTAGCCAAACAATGAATTTTGATTTTTTGAACATTGGTGTTTTGTTTCAGGAATGAGTCAGTGCTCAAATAACGGAATGGACCTTGGGGACTAGCTTTGAGAGTGTAATCTAATGGTTTTTTAGCAAGGAGGAGAAGGGTAAAAGACAAAAGCATATTGGCACCATGTTTGCCATTTGTAGCCTTGTATTTGCCATGCTTTGGCCTGCTAGAGCTCTTCACCTGTCACAGGTCCAGAATATCCATCTTTGAGCTGTTGTTCAGAGATCCATAAAACAATGCAGGTTGTCATTGCCCATGGATACCCACCAGAAGTTGTTGGTAAGACCTGGTTGCTGAAGACACCACACATTTTGGCTATAGAACATGGAGGAATTAAATTGATACTCACCTTGAAGCTTCCTTTCTACTTGCTATATTTTGTACTACTGGAAGGTGCTTATATAGGCTGCTATGGAAGAAAAGTTATCAACAGTTTTACTGAGCCATAATCTTTACAAGGTATAATAATGACCAGCCTAGCAGTATATCCCTATTTGTACAATCACAGTATGAATATTTGGGGATTGCTAATCACTTTCTAATTGTACTTAAAGCTTGATCCACGAGACAGAACTCATAACTAGGAAAGTTAACTGTGTCAAGAACTTGTGGTTAGAGACATCATAAGTCCTAGGGAAAAAACTACTACTATTATGTTCCTGACTAGACAAAATATCAAATTGTACTAAAATACTTATTTTTATACTATATACTGGTGCATTTTCAACTGGTATCAGAGAAGCTTTTTTTGCATGGTAGATGGCACTCAATACAGAGACCCAGAAATGGTCAAACTACAGAGAGTAAGAGATTATGGAGTGCCCAACCATAAATGGGATATCTGCATCACACCTCCTCCATGCAAGTTTCAAGGATGACCATGAGCAAGATGCAGAGGAGTACTACCATTGAACAGTGTTTTTGTGACATGACAGACTCATTGCACGCATGAAGTCACAGTGGCTATGCTGCACAGACAAAATCTGAATTTGATCAAGCCAGTCAATTTCAAGATGGATGGAAAATGTGCTCAAAGAAGTCTCATGGTTTGCTAAAGAACTATTGGCAGTTAATGACTGCTGGGAAAGCATCTGTTTTATTCAGAAACACAGCTCCTGCTTGATTGCCAGTGTTCCAGAATTTCCCTACACTTACATGCATATCAACAACACCAACTTGACTCTGTGGTTAGTAATACAAGGAATACATAAAGTTTAGAGGGAGATGTGATGATGGGGCTGGGGAGGAGCTAGAGGGAAGGACTGGAGAATAAATTTGGTCAGAACACATTGTATACATTTGTAGTGATAAGGTGAGCAGGCCTGCTTTTCTTCCCGCCCGGCTCCCGCATAGCTAGCTTTACACCCGAAATAACAACACACAAATTGTATTCATTTAAACACTGCCTGGCCCATTAGCTCTAGCCTCTTACTGGTTAACTCTCACATCTTGATTAACCCATTTCTATTAATGCGTGTAGCACCACGAGGTTGTGGCTTACTAGGAAGATTCTAACGTACATCCATCTTGGGCCGGAGCTTCATGGCATCTGTCTGACTCTACTTCTTTCTCCCAGCATTCTGTTCTGTCTTCCCCGGCTACCTATGTTCTGACCTATCAGGCCAAGCAGTTTTCTTTATTAATTAACCAATGAAAGCAACAGATAGATAGAAGACCCTCCTATATCATACATTCATGAAATTTTCAAAGGATGAATAAAAACATAAATGTGTATATATATATATAATTTGAAAAATATTATAAAAATATATAACAATTAAAGACAAATTAATGAAGAAATGGTTGAAATTTGCCTAATTTAGGTATGTACATTTCTAAAAAATCATTTTAAAACGAATCATGCTACCAACTAAGAAATAATTCTTTGTTAAATGTCAGAACTGGTGGGCCTGGACAAAAATGGTAGTCACCTATAATCCCAGCACTGGGGAAGGTGAAAAACAGAATCCCCAGGGCAAGCTGGCTACCTAGCCTGGATATAATCAGCAAGCTTCGAGTTCAGGAAAAGGCCCTGTCTCATTAAATAGAATTGACACCTGACATCACCTTCAGACTTACACAAATATACGTGCATGTCATTCATACCTAAAGATACCCATACCCACACACATGTGAACACATACCTACCCCATACACATACACAAAAATAGCGACTAAGAATAAAATAGATGTAATAGCATCTACCTTCTTTTCACAGGGGCATAATTCCTTCCACAGAACCTCTATAAAAACAGGCAATAGCTCCTAATATTTGTTTTTATCTGAAGGCAATTTATGCTTCAAAATCTTACAGTAAACATCACACTTTTTCATAGCATTTATTCAGTGTATCTCACTCTCTTACTTTAAAAATATTATTTATTATTTGAGAATTCCAACTATGCATATGATTTGTTTTGATCATATCCACCTCACTCTACCCCGTCCCAACTCCTCTTGAACCATCACCAAATCCCCTTCCTGAATTCATAATCTATTTAAAGTGTTTTATTTATTCTTAGATAATTCCATACATGTATACAGTATCTCATGGAACTATCCACCCCTCACTCCTGTCCAACTCCTTTCTGAATTTTATATCGTTTTTTCTTCCCAAACTCATATCCTCCTTTTATAATTTTAATTAATTAATTTAGTTTCAAATCCATTAAATCCAGTTAGTGCTGACCCTATGCACATGGACATCCACTGGGGCACGGGAAACCTCCACTCTTGAAACCCATGAAAAATCATGAAAGAGGCAATGAAAAGGGTATAGAGGTACAAAATGAGGAAGAATGCTAGAAATATTGGTATCTGGACATGCAATGATTGTTGTACATATGAACTTACAGAAGCTGGGATTATTCACATAAACCTCTACAAGATCAAGAGAGTTAAAAATTCCAGCATGGAATATCGCAGGGTTCATCAGCTCCCACCTCTAAATGAGGAACTGCTAGGGGAGGGAATCACTTTTGTGTTTTTTAACAACTCATGGAGTCTACTTAAGTGATATGCATATGTGCATCAGTGTAGGAACATTAACTGGTGCATGGGCAACCTATTATAAGACACCCCCCTAAATTTAGAGAACTGGCAGTCTCTTTTCCAACTGTCATCAACTGCCAATAGCTCCTCAGCTGGAGGTAGGAACTCATTTGCCTCCCTCGTCCTTCCATGTTAGAATTTTGTCAGTCTTTAACTTTGAAATTAATGGACTAGTTTTCACTTAATATTCGCAAAAGAGTGGATAAATCAAATCACATACCCTAAGAAGCCCTTTGAAAATATGCTGTTTCACATAAGACCATACAACATTTTATCATTTGTGAGTATTTAAAATTCCTTCCAAGTCCCATAATTTACAAAGACAAAGCAAAGCCTTCTAGGGTATGCATTATGTTTTGGAGCCCACACTGCTAATCATGTGCTACTATACCTTAATCAACTCACAGATTCCTCCTCTCAATTTACTTATCTAGAAATTGTCAACGTGCTGACTGTAAGATGTTGACTTGTGTCCTTGTGCTTATGCTCTGTGGCTTCATGCTTTACATATTTTACTACATTTAATGGATTCAAAAGGCTCGTTGTTTAAAATAAAGTGTTGAGTACATGGATTTTCTTGGCATAAAAGCTCTACAATACAGAAATTGACTGTTTAATTGCATTGTTCTTTCTAGTAAGACTGAATAAGACATGTAAAAGCTGAAAAATAAGCCAAATAAAATCTATAGAATCTTCCCATATTTTGCTAAGCTGTCTGTAAGTTGTGCTTCTGATATAAGTAAAAGAATCAGTTTCTTCATCAATGCCAATATATCAACTAATCAAAATCCAGCATTAATACACTCAAGACACTTTATAGTTTTGTCTATAGTGTGTCACACAATAAATATTTATGTTGCTATCATAGACTCTATATGTCTACATTTAAATTATTTATATATTGATTTTTGGATACAAATATTCAGCGCTTGCTAAAGTGCCAGAAACTGAATCAAGTCATTATAGGTGTCTCCATTTCGTAACATCAGTATTTCAGGTATGTAAGCAAAGAATATATTATGTTTCAAAACACTTTGGAACAAATTGATCCTCTGTAACGGTAACACCCTAGTTAGTCACAGTAACACAGTAGTCACAGTAACACACTAGTTAGTCCCAGTAACACCCTAGTTAGTAACAGTAACACAGTAGTTGTTACATTAATTAGCAGGCAGAGATGTATTTGTTTTTGAGTTTTACATTTCCTTCTCTTAAATCTGTGTCAGTCTGATATCTGTAATAATTCTATGCATTGTGTCTGATCAAAATCACCAATCACTGATAGCTAAACCCAATGTACATCTAATCGATTTCATACTTTCGAAGAAGTTAAGTAACATCAAAAGTTCCTTCCTTTTCAGGATAACATCCTCATTGAATTCCTACATCTTAAAATTACATATGTAATTCTGTGTCCAGAACCCCTCAGTAACACAGAATTTATATTATTCATCACTGTACTTTTAGTATAAATTAATAAAATAGACATGGTAAATACAGAAATTATTTTTGAATATATGGACTAACTACAATGAGAATTTGAATATTGCCAGGTTTGTGAGGTGTGAGCACCAAAGGAGGAAGTTGAGTTGGGTTATTTTAAAGGCAAGAATAATGCATATTTAACTTCATGAACCAAGATTTTTCTGTGCAATTTCCTAGTGAATTTTAATATTTAGACAACTAAGGAGTAGAAACTGAAAAGAACACGAAGATTTATCCATTCTTTTTTTTTTTTTTTTTTTTTTTTGGTTTTTCGAGACAGGGTTTCTCTGTGGCTTTGGAGCCTGTCCTGGAACTAGCTCTTGTAGACCAGGCTGGTCTCGAACTCACAGAGATCCGCCTACCTCTGCCTCCCAAGTGCTGGGATTAAAGGCGTGCGCCACCACCGCCCGGCTCGATTTATCCATTCTTTAGTTGAGAGGTATCTAGGTTGTTTCCAGATTCTGGCTATTACAAATAATGCTGCTATGAACATAGTTTAGAAAAGGTCCTTGTCGTATGATTGAGCATCTTTGGATATATGCCCAAGAGTGTTATTGCTGGATCTTGAGATAGGTTAATTCCCAGTTTTCTGAGAATCTACAAGTTTGCATTCCATCAGCAGTGGAGGAGTGTTCCTTTAATCCCTATCCTCTCCAGCATAAGCTATCATTGGTGTTTTTTA
Source organism: Chionomys nivalis (assembly GCF_950005125.1). Taxonomy (NCBI): domain Eukaryota; kingdom Metazoa; phylum Chordata; class Mammalia; order Rodentia; family Cricetidae; genus Chionomys; species Chionomys nivalis. Next base: position 77,596,341 of record NC_080112.1, on the reverse strand, counting down.
TTTTAGTCATTCTGATGGGTGTAAGATGGTATCTCAGAGTCGTTTTGATTTGCATATCCTTGATGGCTAAGGGTGTTGAATATTTCCCTAAGTTCTTTTTGCCCATTTGAGATGTTTTTTCTTCTGCTGAGAATTCTGTTTAGATATGTACTCCATTTTTAATCGGATTATTTGGTATTTTGATGTTTAATTTATTGAGTTTTTTATATATTTTGGAGATCAGTCCTCCATTTGATGTGGGGTTGGTAAAGATCTTTTCCCATTCAGTAGGCTGCCTTTTTGTTGGGGAGAACCTTGGTCCTGCCTCAGAGCAATGTGCTAGACTTTGTTGACTCTCCATGGAAATTTGACTTACCCTCCCTGAGGAGTGAGTATATGGGGATGGAATCGGGGGAGAAGGTGGAGGGAACAGGAACTGGGATTGGCATGTAAAGTGAGAAAAGATAGTTTAAAAAATTTAAAAAAAGAAAAAAGAAAACAAAGTTTTGAGTTGGAAAGACATAATGAAAGGGAATGGAGATTCTAAGAAATATGATGTGCCTGAATTTTGCTTCCTTTGATAAAAGTGTATATACTGTAAAGTAGTTTTGCATATCTTTGTGCTGTACATGGACTGGGTTTTTTAGAACTTTTTAAAAGACTTTAAGCAGAACCTTGTAATTTGTGTAAATAACAAGTGTAAAGTCTTTCCATAAAGTGCTTAAAAATATGCAGTGTTACAAATAAAACCAAGAAATTCAACATTCTAAAGAAGAAGAAGAAATATGATATGGGTGGGTTGGATTTCTAGGGTTTTTTTCAGTCACAACGTGGTAACAAAATCAGCAAACTCCTCAAGAGCATCAATATTTCTAATGTTTTCCTTGCCTTCATTTCTAAGGATTGCCTATGGAACTTTTTTTTTGCGATTTTCATTTCTGCATGTACTTCTGTTTGTGTAGCTGCACTTGGGCATATCTCTTGTACAACCTGTTCTTTCCTTGGTTAGTCTGTACTATTCCTTTTGAGATTTTCCATTACCTGACCTCTGTAGCATTAAATGCAGCCTGAGAAATTTGTTTGCCCTTTGTAAATAAATCAGTTTCTGATACTAGTGTGAGAAATGCCACATTAAATTGCTTATGAAAGATGTAGCATTGCTCAAATAAGCCCTTACACATCAATGTGAGTCATGGTGATTTTCAATTTCGGGGTCAATTTAAAATCAGTATTTGTGTTTTCTGTCCATGATATCTTAGTGTGAATAAAATTGACTTCCATACAAGTAACAGTCATATGGGTTTGTAAAAGTGTATTATTGTGAGAATGTGGTGAGAAAAAAATTCATTCCCTTCTGAATTACAATTAGTCCAATCATTCAAAACATACTTTTCAAAATTTGTTGTAACTGCCGAGTTGCCATTACTTTTTCTAGGTTCCCTCCAAACGTGGTTTTCTGCATGTGCATGCATGTGTGCGCATGTGTGTTTTCTTCTGCAGAAGCTATATATTAATATAGGCCATCTAAAATACATTAGTACTGTTGAAATCTGTCTCTACTAACTGACAGAACTATTATATATGTATGCAGAATGCTCTTTGGAAGCATCTGACTCGGTTTGTCAGTTACTCATGTTGCTGACACACTCATCCCTGCGCAACAGAAAGACGAGAACTGATGAGAGAGATGTTGCTTCCAAAGAGGATTTCTCTTTCCCTTTATTTTCATCTCATATAGCACATTTCCTCAGATGAAGGTCTAAAGTTACAAACTTCAATAAATTTAAAGAGATGAGTCAGGTCTGTTGGTATCATTGTGGTGTGAAGTTTGATGACTCAGATATTTGATAACCTCAGTGGGGCTAGGGTGCTTAAGAACTGTATGGGAAAGTAAGAATGAATGCTAAAGCACCATAAAATCAAATAATAAAATGACAAATTATTTTTTTAAATGATCAGAGACTCCATGTGACAAATGATGCAAGAGATACATATTCTAGAGGGCCAAATAAAGAAAATAAAATTCTTGCTTATATATTACTTATGATTTTTCCCTCACAAATTCTGAATCATTGGTTATATATTTATTATATAAAATGGTTTACAATAATTTATGGCTTTATAGATTATTGAAGTTTTGTATGTGTGTTTGTATTAATGTGATATATGGTGTGTGTGTGTGAGTGGGAGTGGGGGGACTCACCTTGTATGTGGAAGCCAGAAGTTGAGTTTGGGTATCTTCCCCTAGCTCTTTCTACTTTAATTTTTGAGACAAGGTCATTTACTGAACCCGAAGTTTACCATTTCAGATATACTAGCTGGCCAGAGAACCACTAGAATCAGCCTGTCCTTTTTCTCCCAGTGCGGGGTTAGAGGGGCATGTTTCTGTGTCCCGCTTTGACATAGGTGCTGTCATAGCAAGCACTTTACACACTTGAGCAGGCTCTCCAGCCACAAAAGAATTTGATTAAAAATAAAATATCTGATAATGCAATAAAAATTAGAAATTGAATAGGGATGATTGTAAGGATGGAGAGAAAGGTCAGATTTTCAAGTGGCTTTCATAAATCTGAAATCTGATACTTAGAATAGATAGGAAAGGACAGTGTTTACCTCACTCTCAGATTGGTGTGTGTGTGTGTGTGTGTTCTTTATTTATTTTGTTCTTTTTTAATTAAAATTTCTGCCTCCTCCCCGTTTCCCATTTCCCCCCCTCCTCCCACACATTGCCCCCTCCCCCCACTCCTCTCCTCCTCCCCCCACTCCATTCCCCCTCCCTCTCGAGACTGAAGAGCAATCCAAATTCCCTGCCCTGCGGGAAGTCCAAGGTCCCCCACTTCTATCTAGGTGGGAATGCAAACTTGTGCAACCACTTTGGAAATCAGTGTGGCGATTTCTCAGGAAATTTGGGATCAACCTACCCCAAGATCCAGTAATACCACTCTTGGGAATATACCCAAGAGATGCCCTATCATATGACAAAAGCATTTGTTCAACTATGTTCATAGCAGCATTGTTTGTAATAGCCAGAACCTGGAAACAACCTAGATGCCCTTCAATGGAAGAATGGATGAAGAAAGTGTGGAATATATACATATTAGAGTACTACTCAGCGGTAAAAAACAATGACATCGTGAATTTTGCATGCAAATGGATGGAAATAGAAAACACTATCCTGAGTGAGGTATCCCAGACCCAAAAAGATGAACATGGGATGTACTCACTCACAACTGGTTTCTAGCCATAAATAAAGGACATTGAGCATATAATTTGTGATCCTAGAGAAGCTAAATATGAAGGTGAACCCAAAGAAAAACATATAGTCGTCCGCCTGGATAGGGGAAGTAGACAAGATTTACGGGCAAAAACTGGGAACTTGGGGGTGAGGTGGCATGGGGCTAAGGGGAAATGGGGTGAGAAACGTGAGAAGGGGAGGATAGGGGAGCTAGGGGGAATGGGATGGTCGGGATGTGTGTGTGTTTTATTTGTGATTTGCTATTCCTGGGGTGCCATCTCTTGTTCTTACTGGAAATCTATAGCTCTAAACCAAATACTTGTCATGCACAATTGATAACCCTTACTTTTAGTTACTCAGGAACTGAGTTAGTTGTTAGCTATAAAGCTCCATAAACTTATAAAGGCAATTTTAATTGTTTTAAAGATTTACTTTAATTTGTATATATTTAAACATGTATAGCAGTGACCACAGAGGCTAGAAGAGGGTACTGGAACTCTGGAAACTGAAGTTACTGATGATTGTGAGCTCCTGACATGAGTACCAGTCCTCTGCAAGAGTAGCTAGTGCTTTTTACGGCTGAACCATTCCAGGTTTTTATTTTTTAAGACATCACTATTTTTCTACCTTTCATTCTTCTCATTTTACAAACAAGCCCTCTCCCAATGCATATCTATACACATACAATACAAAAAGCCTTTTAATTTAGTAAACTACAGAAATCTAGATAAATTAATATAAGTATACTTTAGAAACTAAGAATATTGACACAAAGACCTAAAATATTTTAACTTCTGCCAGCCTTAGGAAATATATTTTGAGGAAAGAACAGTTTAAGAGTTTGTGATCTTATGGTTCAGGCAAGCCTTTCAGTTAGTGGATTCTACAGCCAGGATCCCAATTCCTTTGTTATAAAATAAAGAAAATAGATTATATAGTATATAAGAGGATATTTGTAGCCACAATTCCCATTATTGGAGAGGGTATGAAGGTAACACAAAAACCTCTTTTCTGTACTGCACCTATCTAAATATCAAGTTTGTCCTCCATTCTTATATTGCTCACAGAGAAAAATGGTTGTCTCTGACACTGCCACATTATGCTATGAGCCCAAATTCATTAATTACAACTAAAGAAGACATATGGATGCTATACAGTAGTACATATCTAGAATTTTATCAGCTATATTGTATTATATACAAAACCCAAACACATATCTACAGAAGAAAATCACTACCTAAAAAGTTATAGCATTAAATTATATGAGTAATTAATATACCAGTTGTGTATATATATATAATACCAAAAGAAATCATAAAATAATGGAGATATGGTTCTGTTGGTAAAGGGAAAGCCTAGTCTACAGGAAGTCCTGGTTTTGATCCCAATAACCACATAAAATGAGGTGCAGTGATTCACACCTGAAATTACAGCACTTTGGAACAGAAAGCAGGTGTAAGTGGAGACGCTCAATCATTTCCTGATTACTCAGACCTGAATAATCACACAGAAACTCTATTAATTACAACTCTGCTTGACCAATGACTCCAACATATTTCTAGCTTGCTCTTACATTTTGAATTAACCCATTTCTATTAATCTGTGTATCACCACAAGATTGTGGCTTACTAGTAAGTTAAGGTTCCAGGAGGCATCTTTCTCCTTTGGCAGCTACATGGCATCTCCTTGACTCTGCCTTCTCTCTCTCTCTCTCTCTCTCTCTCTCTCTCTCTCTCTCTCTCTCTCTCTCTCATATAAGTTCAGATTTCCTGCCTAGCTCTACTCTGCTAAGCCATTGACTGAAACAGCTTTATTCATTATCCAATAAAAGCAATACATATATAGAAGGACATCCCACATCAGGCAGGAGGATCACAAAGTTTAAGGTTATCCTCAGGTAGTGAATGTAAGGTCAGCTTGGGTTGTATGACACCCAGTGTCAAAAAAAGGGGGCATGAAGTGGCATGTAATATGATAATTTTAGAAGAAAAAGTAAGTCTCAATCAATAAATTACAAAGTATTCAATGTGGATCAAATGTCTGAAGAAGAATTTAAAGAAAAATTATAAAAAATGATCAGTGACATCTAAGGAAATACAGATAAGCTGAGTGAAATTTACCTAAGTCAGAAAGACATGCAGCGTATTAATAGGAAATTTAGAAAGATTTTTTTTAAACAACCCAGGAAAAACCTTGAATATGAAATGTTCAGTATATTAAATGTTGCAGGGAGGGGCTGCTTGTTCTTTCCAGCCGCCCAGCTAGCTTACACCCGAAATAATCACACAGAAACTGTATTCATTAAAACACTGCTTGTCCCATTATCTCTGGTTTCTTATTGGCTAATTCTTACATCTTAATTTAGCCCATTTCTATTAATTTGTGTATCGCACGTGGCAGTAGCTTACTGGCAGAGATTCTAACTGGCATCTGTCTCAGGAAGAGGATCCATGGCTTCTCTCTGACTCTGCTTTCTTCCTCCCAGAATTCAGTTTCATCTCCCGCCTACCTAAATTCTGCCCTATCACCAGGCCCAAAGCAGTTTTTTATTAACCAATGAAAACGACACAAAGACAGAAGGACCTCTTATACCAATTAAATGAAAATATAATTGAAGAACTCATTAACAGATGAGATCAAGAATTAGGAAGACTAACTGAACTTGGAAGAGAAGCCCTTTGAAATACTCTAGTCATATTAAGAATAATAACTGCCTATGGGATGCCATTAATGAAGAGACATTCAGGTTTTTTTTGAATACTAGAAGACAAGGAAAATAAAGCCTACTAAATAGAAAATTTGTTGAATAAAACAGAAAATAACTTTCATTGTCTTGGATAAAATAGATAGATAGATAGATAGATAGATAGATAGATAGATAGATAGATAGATAGATAGATAGATAGATGATAGATAAATAGACAAAAAGAATACCTATAGAATGCTACATTGGCATGGTGAGGATAAATATTTATGATAGCACAATATATCTAAAACAGACAAATTGTAATGTGCAGCAGAAAAGTACAAAGTCACATTGAAGTTTCTCTTCTTTGTGCTAACAGCATATTCACCAGAAGAAACCATAAAGGCCAAGACATTAAAAACATATTAGAAGCCCAGACAATAAAATAGCTGTAACTCATGATTATTGTAGCTGGCACAGTTACCTTTCATAAAGGAATAAATAAACGTTGAATTTGTGAGGGGTCTCTAACAGAGCAGAGATAATGTATATTAATAACATATAAAGGGAATTGTTAGACTGGCTTACATTATATGGGCCAGGTAGTCCAGCAATTGCTGTCTCACGAGAAAAAGACCAAGAACCCTGGAATTGTTAAGTCTACAAAGTTGGATGTCTCAATAGTTTCAATCCAGTACTGGAATCCTAGAAGATTTATGGAAAGCTGCTCGTGTTCAGTCTACAATGGAATCCTGAAGAAGTTGGATTTAATACTGATTGTAGCAACAGGAAATACAAGCTTGCCAGAGAGATTGAAAAGATACAGGCAAAAAGCAGTTTTCTTCTTCCATCTCCTTTAATGTAGGAAGCCACCAGGAAGTGTGGCACAGATTTAGGGCCCATTTTCCTACTTTAAACAATCTGATTAAGAAAATTACAGGAGGTCACTGGCCCAGTCTTGCTCCTGTGGAGGTTGCTGCCTCGGACCTGCTCCCACAAATGTCCCTTTTTTGGGACTGCACCTGTGGAGGTCCCTGCATTGGGCGGGGTCCTGCAGAAGTCTCTGGTTCAGGCCTCCTCCCTCAGAGGTCGCCCCCCACCTTGTACTTGCTCCTGTGGAGGTCGCTGCCTCAGGCCTGCTCCTGTGGAGGTCATTGCCTTGGGCCTACTCCTGTGGAGGTCATTGCCTTGGGCCTGCCCTGGTGGAGATCACTGGTCCGTTATGAAAGTATGTGATAGCACAAATTTCACTAAATTAGTCAATGCATAGAAGAGCTTTAAGAAGGAAACAACTGTGGTGAGAGTTTTCTGGAAGTGCTGTCACCATTATACTGCACGCCTCTAGGACTACCAAATGCTTCTTTGCTGCCTCTTACTTCCTTTGTCCAGGTTCCATGATAAGCTCTAGTAAAGCTCCAACTGCAGGTCTTGTTGATGCTGCAGCCCTCCTAGAACACCTGAAGCCACTGGTCAGCAGGATGATTGGAATTGCCTTAGTCATGAAGGTTTTGGATTTGTTTCAAGGCTCAGAAGCAATAAAAGGTGCAGTTGTTCGTATTAATCGGGTACCACCAACTCTTTTGTGGCTGTTATGGAGGGCAAGCAATCGAAGGATTTGTTGAATGCTGAAAATGCCTGACCATCCTTTTTGTTGCTACCTTTACAAAACATGGAGAAGGAGAGTCTGCCAGCAACACAAACAATACATTCAAGGACTGCATTGGCCTTTGCTATATGACCCTAAAGTATGGAAAGATGCTAAGAATGTTTCTTTTTAAACTGCCCTTGCTTACAGAGATAATGTCTGTTGAGGCTCACTGAAAACTCTATTCTCTAAGTCAGGCTGGAACATTTGTGTTCATGAAGGTAAAAGAGACAACAGTACATTAAGTCACACGGCAAAAAAAAAAAAAAAATCAGGTGATCAAAACAGCCCCTACTTATTTCAGTGACTCATGAAGATAAGCTTGATAGCTGAACTAAATACACTTCATTGTGATCAACCCACAGATGATCCTCTGGCCTCTGGTCTAGACAAATCTGAAAATGAATTTGTTGTTGTATATGAATTAGGTGGTGGAATTTTGGTTATTTCTATCCTGCAATTTTAGAAAGAAATGTTTCAGGTGAAATCCATCAAGAGGGGCAAAGGAGACAAATATTTTGACTTAGCTTTGTTATGGAATGCTGTAAAGGAGTTTAAGAAATACACACATTGATTTGAACAAGACAACATGTACTTTCAGAGGGTGACAAAGGCTGATGCGAAGGCTGTAATTTCTTCTATACAGAATAAAAATTAACTTTTTATACCTTAAAATGGATGTTTTGACCCAAAGATTTAAATAAAAAATGACTCAAGCTCAATTTAAAGATATTGTCACAGATCTAACAAAGATAACTGTTGTCCTATATCAGAAAGCTATGCAAGATGCAGAATTCAACTAGAGTGACATGGGAGAAATGATCCTGTTGGTAACATGACAAAGATGCCCAGGCTCTAGCTTCTTTTTAACAAAACCCCACTAATACTGTCAGTCCTGATTTGCAGTGGAAAATGCCATTCAGGGAGGTATGTTGGCTGGTAATATTCTGTTTCTGCATGTCACCCCCTATCTTTGGTATTAGAATTCTGGGAGCTATCTTTACCAAACTTATTAATAGGAACAACACTATAACAAGCAAAAAGAGCTAGACGCTTTCAGCGGTTGCAGAGGAACAGAATAAAGTGTGGTAGCACTGGTGAGAGAGATGGCTAGAGACAACAGATTTCCTGGACAGTTTACTCTGATTAGAATTCCCTAACCTCTCCTTAAGTTCTTCAAATCAAAGTTACCCTTAATACTAATGCCAACAGAATTGTATGTTTCTGCCAAAGATAAAGCTTGACATATGAGTGACCAATTGTAACCTAATCATCTGGAGAAGAAATTGGAAAGATGGTTGCATACAAAGAGTATGCTAAGGAAAACTAGAACAAGAAGGGACCAGTTGAAACAAATTGTATGGCTGAAAGAACTATTTATAACAGGAACCAAGATGGAAGAATTCAAGTATCAGCAGCATGCTGACAGGTGTAACAAGCTAAAAAAAGAAATTTCCTGTCTTGAAAACAGTGAAACAGGAATAAACATTAGGCAGGCATTTTCTCCATTTCAACAGATATAATTCAGTTCTTCAAAATGGCATATAAAAAAAGATGATATCTAAAATGGAGGACTCTAGGAGTTCTAGCACCAAGGAGCCAAATGAAGATCAAAATAGGGTAAACGCTAATAGCAACAATGCATTTGGAACCAAGAGGACAAGATGCTATGGAGGTTAAGCGTGAAGGGACTTCCTAAGCAGAAAGGGGCAAGTTTCAGTCTGTGCACTGTGCTTTTGCAGTATTCTGTAGATGTAGTTCTTAATATGTAAGTTTAGTGAGATTTAATGTGTGATAAATCTAGTCTTCATGTTCCTGAGGAATATTTGTCTAGCTGTCCTCCAGGTCTGTGTCTGTCACTCATGTACTTCATTACTTTTCTTTATCATCTAGACTGGTTTCTATATGTAATATGGATGGATATTAGAAGTAGACAATAAACATAATAGAGTTAACAATCAATCCACAAAGATTATAGAGGATAGAAAGAACAAAGAATATTCAAAACAACTAGAAGAAAATCATCAAAACATCAAGAATGAGTACTTATCTATCAACAATAAACTTCAATGTGAATAGACTACATTCTCCAATTAAAAGATACAGACTTGCTAGATGTATTAAAAAATAAGGACAAATAAATTACCACCCCCCAAAAAATTCTTTTCCACAACTTGCACCAACTGAAAGTGAAATAATAGAAACTGGCTTTACATATTGAAAGGCTCCAAATGGGAAAGAAGTAATTGTATGGGGGAAATTAAGGGTTAAAGGAGAAGGCCTACCCCAAGAAAAAGGGTATGAAAAGCCTTGGGGAGGGATGTAAAGCATATAAAGATAGTACAACTCTTGTGAAAAGAGAGCAGAAGCAAGGAATGCTGAGAGTTGATGGAAGTGGCCATATGCTGGGGGAACAGGGGAGTGGAGAGAGTAGTGAATGGGATAACCAAAACTAAGGCTACATAAAAAGCCTAATGGAACTCCACTATTTAATAAGATAATTTCAAAATATAGCTTAGTCAACAGCCTGGGGATAGTGAGGTTTTGGATCCTAGTAGAGAACCTATTACTGCCAGTATCCTAGTAAGAATAAATTATAACTGCATTTCAAATTCTTACCTGTAAACCTATATATAAGTGTAGCTCTCAAACCTTATTGAGAAAGCTTCTTTTTCAAGCAGATTGAGACCATGACACAAAGCCATAACTGGTCAAAATACAGAGAACAATTTACTGTGAATTTCCTCCCCCAATTTATGCATCTACAACACAGTTGCTATAGCTAAGGCTCAGTGAACATCATAGAAGAGAGGAAGGGAAAAATGCAAGAACCAGTGAAACAGAAATCTACTACATGATTGTGTTTTTGAGATATGACCAAGAAGCTACACCCATGAAATCTTAAGAATTTGACTGCCTAAACAAGACTTGAGCAGTGGCAGCACCAGCTGACATGTTATTGTGATATGGGAAATATAACAGGGCCCAGCTTTAGATAAAGAGGTAAGTCAAAGATTAGTCTTCCTATGGTGTGCCCTAGACATACACATGAGTAACTCTAAAATTATCAGCAGGGTGTATTTATATATTTATATGTTTATATGTATATAGCAATAATACTTTTTCAAAAAGGTTGTGAAGTTTGACATGGACAGGATGGTGTTGGGCATGGAAGGATTAGAATTAGGAGGAAGAAGAAGAAGAAGAAGAAGAAGAAGAAGAAGAAGAAGAAGAAGAAGAAGAAGGAGGAGGAGGAGGAGGAGGAGGAGGAGGAGGAGGAGGAGGAGGAGGAAGAAGAAGAAGAAGAAGAAGAAGAAGAGGAAGAGGAAGAAGAAGAAGAAGAAGAAGAAGAAGAAGAAGAAGAAGAAGAAGAAGAAGAAGAAGAAGAAGAAGAAGAAAGAGGAGGAGGAGGAGGAGGAGGAGGAGGAGGAGGAAGAAGAAGAAGAAGAAGAAGAAGAAGAAGAAGAAGAAGAAGAAGAAGAAGAAGAAGAAGAAGAAGAAGAAGAAGAAGAAGAAGAAGAAGAGGGGATGATGTAAATACAGGACACACATATAAAATTTTAAAAATTAATTTTAAAAGAAGCTCAAACAGAATTAGTGTACATGGGTAGAAAGTGCCATTCCAAGAAGAAAGAAATTATTAAATAAAAATCACAGTACAAGGCATGGAGTGTCCCCCTACCAACGACTGATCGGGTAGGCCCCAAACATCTCCAAAACAGTTACAAGATAATGTCATTGTCCTTGGTTGCCCACCATAACTACATAGAAGATACTCCTGCTAAAAACACCACACACATGCCATAGAGAAGTTGTGTTAAACAGAAAGAGAAACCTCTTTTCTACTAGCTTTCATGGTGCCAAAAGGTGCTATGTAGGCTTGGGGTACAATATCTATCCTTGATTTTATGCAGCGCTTGGCCTTGCATTCTACAATACTGATTTTTAGGCTAGATATGCCTACTGATAAAATTTTGGCACTATTGTTATAGGTCAAAACTAAGTTCTTTCTAGTTGAATTTGAGGCCTATTCCACAGGAGGAAATTTCATGCTTGGTGCTATAATCCTGGTCAAAAGCCTATGGCTGGGTTGGTCATAGGCACTAGGGGATAATCTTCTACTTTATTTTGTTAAGTGGTTCGGTATCAGATTGTCTTCATAGTCAGCATGTATTCTTTGTAAGGACTTAGGCAATGGTAAGTTTTCTGTGCTTGAGGGAATGACCCCATACACGTGCATATGAGCAACAGTAACTAGATTTAGTGGATTAGGAGAGTGATGTGTGAGGAGGATATGAGGCAAGTTAGAGTGGCAGTAAGTATGACATTTCATTGTGTGTGTGTTAAATTTTCAAAAATAAAGAATAAAGAAAATGTGCAGTTTTGCTTATGTCTGACAAAGTATACTTCAAAAACAATACCAGAAGCAACAAGATATTCCTAATAGAGGGATTGATAAAACAATAAAATATGAAAATTATGAGTTTATATGCATCTAATATTAGAACACCTAGTTTTATAAAACAAACATTATGAGACCTAAAGATATGTTTCAATGCAGTAATAGTGAGGAATTTCAAAATTCCACCTCCATCAATTTTTCCATTAAGGAAACATCATATTTAAAGTATAGTTTAGATCAAATATACCCTTATGAACAAAAGCTATGGAAAAAGTCTTATCAATGAGTAAGTTTTTGACACCTTAAATCACATCCTGCGTATTTTATTATTACAATGCGGTAAAACAGAAATTCAAAAAATTTAGAAATGAAACAAATGCTTAGAAATCAAATGCCAATTTTTAACTTAAAATTAATTGATATTGACTATAGAAATTTATCTCATCATGTCGCTTTCATTCATGTAACTATCATGCTTTAATTGATTATACAAACACAAATATTTCTTTCACTCTATCCTACCTCTATTCAAATCCATTTCCTTTTTCTAATAGTTCGTCTTCTACTTTCAGGTCAACACACACACACACAGAGAGAGAGAGAGAGAGAGAGACAGAGACAGAGACAGAGACAGAGATGGAGAGATTAATCCTCATCCAAACAAATAATAATCATTTTGTACCATATTGTAGGTGAACTCTTTACTTTGCTGATTATTATTTTGATGTATAGGAAAATTTTATTGTGATACAATCTCATTTTCTACTTCTTGCTTTTATTTCTTGAACTATTAGATTTTAAAACATTAGTACCCATATCTATATCTCAAATCTTGTGCTCCAATTTCTTTAAAATTTTACATTTTTGGTCCATTTTAATTTTTGTACAGAATGAAAAGAATCTAGCCTCAATCTTCTACATGTTGGCATACCTACCCCACTTTTCCATCTCCAACTTCTCTTGGATAGCCCCATAAGCCCCTCCCAAATTTATATCCCAGTCTTTTGTTTTTATTTATAATTCACTGATTCCAATTAGAGATGTCCCCATTGCTCATGACTGTAGAGCCATTTACTGGATCATAGACAACATAAAAGAGGTCGCAGCACTGTGGAAAAAAAAAAGAACATTCCATCTTCCAACAGTCATCAACTGCCAATATCTCTCAGGTAGGGGTGAGGCTTGGTGAACCTCTCCCTCATCCATGCTGGAATGTTTATTGGCTTGATATTATGTAGATCTTGTGCAGGTAGCCCCAGCTGCTTGACTTCATAAGTAAACTGGCCCAATCCTGTCATGTCCAGAAAACACTATTTCTGAAGCAGTCTTCACCAACTTCTAGCTCTTACAGTCTTTTTACCTCCTTTCTGATAGTCCCTGAGCCTTGTGAGTACAGAGGCTAATATAAATGTTTCATTTAAGGCTGAATACTCCACAGTCACTTATTCACTGCAAGTTAACTTGTGAATCTGTGTTTAAATACTCTCATCCACTGAAATAAGAAGTCTCTTTGATAAGAGGTGAGAGCTAGGCTAATCTAGGGGTATAAAGATAAGCATTTAGAAGGCAGTTTGATGCCATCTTGCAAGCATTATGGTGCTGTGAGGAATCAATCTGGCTTTGTGAAACCTCCACTTATGCTCACTTTTCTCAGGATTATATTGGTTATCCAGGGCATTATTCAGAATATCCTCTAATTTCATATGAATTTTAGGAGTTTCTAGACTTGTAAATAATGTCATTAATATTTACCTGATTTATGTAAATAATATTTTATTATTTATAAGTATAAACAATTATTTATAGATTGCTTACAGTAATGTGACTGTGTTAATACTAATTTTGCTTATCCATGACTATGGAATGTTTTTGTCTTTTCTATGATCTTTTTAGCTTAATTTCTTCATTTTTCCTGAGTTTCACACTAGGACTTTTCCAACTATTTAGTAAGGTTTATTGATAAGTTATGTTGTGGATACACCAAAATGGATTTGGTTCACCAATCTATTTCTTACTGAGTTCATTGCTACTGAACTTTTTCTGTGTATTTTCTACTGCTTTGCTTAATTTATTTTTCAGATTTAAAAGCCTTCTCATGGAGTGTTTATGGCATCTGAAGTGATAAGATGCTATAAGTGATTTTTCTATTTTTCTATTTGTATTTATTTTATTTACTTCTTTATTTTTCTTGTATCAATGTCAAGTATTTCATGGAGGAAGAGTTATGAGAATAGTCATTCTTGGTTTATTCTTGACTTTAGAAGAAATTATTTCAGTATTTTTCTCTACTGTGGGACAATGGTCTTGTACCCTGTAAAGATTTGTCACTTGTATTGGTTTAATAAAATGCTGATTAGCCAGTAGCCAGGTAGGAAGTATAGGCAGGGCAACCAGAATAGGAAGAGGAAAGGCTCAGTCTGCAGTTGTCACCCAGACGCACTGATAAAAGGTACCAAGCCACATGGCTAACACAAACAAGAATTATCGGCTAATTTAAAATGTAAAAGTTAGTTAATAAGAAGCCTGAGCTAACAGGCCAACCAATTTATAATTAATGTAGGCCTTTATGTGTTTCTTTGGAACTGAATGACTGAAGGACTAGGCGGGACAGAAACTTCTGTCAACATTTCTCTATTTAGTAAGATGTATTCTTATGAAAGGCAAAGAATTATCTATTAAAATTACATTTTCAACATAAAAAAGATGTTGCATATAAACTTACAATCTAGAACCTTTGTTATAATGAGGCACTTATGAAGGCTTTGATGAAAGCAATTTTAAATGTTCTCAAAAGCCTTTGATCAAATATTTTGGGGGTTATTATTTAATTTTTATCTTTGATAATTTACAACAGTTATTTGTATGTGTTGAGCCATCCTTATATTTCTGAAATATAAAAAACTAATAAAGTACATTATCCTTTAAATACATTGCTGAATTTGATTTACAATTATTTTCTTAAAGATTTTCACATCTATCATCTTTCTTTCTTATCTCATGTCCTTATTCAGTTTAGTATCATAATATTTTCTTTATAGATTGATATTTGAAGCAGTCCTTCAATTTCTATTCTGTGGGCTACATTGAGAAGCACTTCAATTTATAACTTGAGATTTTGAGAAAGTGCAGCTGTTAGTCTGTTCATTTCTATGCTTTCTTTGTTGAGATATATGTGTAGCTAATTAAATTTCATTGCTTTTTATTAAAGTAATGTAAAATATTTTTTTGACATAGGGTCTCATGGCATATCTCCAGCTGAACTAAAATTCACTATTTATACCAGGCTACGCTTGAACTCATATAGATTCTCCTGCTTCTGCCTCTGCCTCTGCCTCCCAAGTGCTTTGATTAAAGGCATGTACCACCAAGCCCAGCTGTAAAGTTTTGTATGTTAATGGTTTAATTTTGATTGATATATGCCTCATGCCCCTTTCTTCCTCATACCAACATATTTTGGGGGATTAGAATATAAGCTTTTAAAATATTGTGTAATGATTCTCTATATTTCAGTATTTGAGTGGTATCTGTGGCAATGCTTCCTCCCCCCCCGCCCCCCATCAGTTATATTTCTTGGGTTTCTTCTCTTTCTTTGGTTATCTTCTTTAAGGATGTGTTGATCTTATTTACCATTTCATAGAACCAATCTTTGAAATCTTTGACAGTTTTTAGTCTTCTTTTAGCTTCATTTATTTTAGCCATGATATCTAATATCTCAGTTTTACTTTTTAAGTTGGATTCAACTCCTTGGTTTTTAAAATCTTAATAAAGTCAGTCACACAGTTATAAACTTTCTTCTCAGAGTTGTTGTTCTTGTGTCCCAAGACTTTCTAGTATGCTGTGTTTTCATTCATATTTGGTTATGGCACTTTTCATCTCCCTGCCCTGAATTTTTATTTTATTTAATCTTTATTGTTCATTTCAAGAACATATATAATGTATTTTAATTAACCTCCATTTTATCCCCTTCAATTTCTACCCTATCCTCCCAACACTTTCCTCCAACTTCGTGTGCTTTTTTTCTTTAAAGCCAAGAGTCTACTTAGGTTTGTGTGTAAGAACCTTAGGACGATCGTCTCAGGGACTTTATTCTTGAAGGCAAAAAAGTCTCTTTCTCTTAACAACCATCAATTACAAGTAACTCTTTAGTTAAAAGTGATATTTCACTACGTCTCCTACCCACCACACACCAGCCATGCTGGTATTTTGGATAGCTTGATCTTATGCAAGG
Source organism: Chionomys nivalis (assembly GCF_950005125.1). NCBI lineage: Eukaryota > Metazoa > Chordata > Mammalia > Rodentia > Cricetidae > Chionomys > Chionomys nivalis. The sequence goes on along the minus strand of NC_080112.1, from coordinate 77,580,166 downwards.
CTTCTTGCAGCCACAGCTTCTATGAGTTCATGTATGTAACTGTGTTCTCGTGTTCAGAAAATAGTGCTTTGTTTTCTTTTCAGATATCCACTGCCTCTAGCTATTATACTCTATTTGTCCCCCCCCCCAATGATCTCTGAACCTTGGGAAAAATAATTTGATATATATTTCCTACTTTGAGCAGAGCACTTCACAGTCTCTTATTCTTTGTGCATTGAGCAGTTGTTGGTCTCTGTTTTAATTACCATGTAGTGAAAAAAGAAACTTCCTCGATGAAGGTTGAGAAATGCAATAATCTATGAGTATGAACATATGAACTTAAGGAACAGTTTATTATTATGACCATTTAGTGGAATATTAATATTAAGTTCTCCCTAGACTCTATGACCTTGCCAGCCACAGGGTTTTGTTCCAGTTGACAGTAATTGCCATGAGTTCTTTAAATCCAATCAGGAAGTAAATGGTTACTTTCATGATATTTATGTCCCTATTTTATCAGTGGGTTTATCTTATCAAGCCAGTTTTTAATGCATTTGAATAATATTTGAGGCATTTCTTCAATTTCAGAGTTCACAGATGAGTAAGACTATTGATTTCTCTCTCAACACCTTGGAAAAAAACAGCATTATGGAAGCTAGAGATAAAATGGTCTTGTTGATCAAGATTGTATTCCTCATGTCCTATGAATCAAATATGTAGTAGTATCTTCAGCAATAGGCTCTGAACATCAAGTTATAAGGGCTTGACTTACTGTCGTAGTTAGTTTTTGTCAAGTTGACACAAACCTAGATATACAGGGGAAGAAGGAATGTCAATTGAAGAATTACCTCTATCATATTGCCCTGTGGGCATGTCTGTGGGACATTTTTTTTAATCCTGAATTGAGGCAAAGGTGCCTAGCCCACTATAGGTAGTAGAATCTGCAGGCAGCTGGGCCCAGGATCTTATAATTAAGATAACTGAACAAGGTAGGGAAAGCAAGCCTATAAACAGCAACTCCCACCACCATGGGATCCGCTTTGGTTTCTGCCTTGAGTTCCCTCTATGATGGACTGTAAAATATAAGATGAAATAAACTCTTTCCTCTCCACATTGTTTTTAGTCAGTCTTTTATTGTAGCAACAGAAGCAAAACTAAAACTGAAGTTGGTACGAGTGACTGGTTGTTCTGGGAAGGATTTTATAGGTTTATGCTGGAAAAGCCATTGAGTACTCACAGTTTATTGGGATGTTTTTGTGGAAGCTTTGGAGATAGGAATGTTGAGAGAAATGCAAACAAAGATTGCGATGTCTCAGAGAGACACGAAAACTTTATCGGGCTGTTTGTGGAAGTTTTAAGAATTTCTGAAAGTGAAACCTAAACAGCACCACCAGCTAGGGAGCAAGCATTCAAATGATTGATCCTGTGTGGGATATTTTTCATTAAACCACCCCATTCCACTCTCTGTTATCCACAGGCCTCGTGGCCATATCATAATACAACATGATTTAGTCCAAATTCAAAAATCTCTATGGTCTTTCAGTTTCTACACTGTTTAAATGTATAGTAGGGAGGCCGCTTTTTCATTTCCTGGCTGCCCAGACTCCTGAAATAACCACACAGAAACTGTATTCATTAAATCACCACTTAGCCCATTAGCTCTAGCTTCTTTATTGGCTAACTCTTACATCTTAATTTAACCCATTTCCCTTATTTTATATTTTACCATGAGTATTGTGTGTCTGTCTCTGAGGGTGGCTCCATGGCTTCCCCTGACTCCACCTCCTTTCTTCCAGTATTCAGTTTAGTTTTCCCTGCCTATCTCTACTCTACCCTATCACAGGCCTAAGACAGTTTCTTTATTAACCAATGCTATTCACAGCATACAGAGGGGACTCCCACATCATAAAAGTCCAAAGTATCTTCAGAAATGCAAAGAAATCTTTTCTCTGTAATCTCCTGTAAAATCAAAAAACAAATTATATATTTCCAATATATAATGGCACAAAATATACATTACCATTCAAAAAATGAGGCATAGTGAGGAAATACTGTACCAAAGAAAGAATGTAACACAGCAGGCTCTCTGTCTGGTATCAAAGGACTTAGATAACTCTGCTACTGCAGATTTTCTGCCTGCAACATAGATCTCTCTTGGGCTTGTTCCATTCCTTGTATGGAAGCTGTCTCATGACTCTGGCATCTCCACCATCACTGCAATCCAGGTCTTACTTGACGCTTTCTTGGGGATTACCACACTCTCAGGGCCTTCATACAATAATTCCCCTGCCACGTGCTGCCAAGCCTCAGTAGTTCTCTGGAACTGTGGAAGAATCCACAACCAATTTACTTTTGTGTCTCTCATTTTACTAAAAGCCAGCACCATGTAAATGACACTGCCATGTACTGTTTCAAACTTGGGTTGGATTCTGACTCATTTGAACCACATCAGCCACAGATTTTTTTTTTTATTCAGTTTCTTTCTAGGAAGAGAAAATGCCTCAGACTCTCATAAGTTGGAAGCTTAGGTTAATGGGATCTTACTTTTCTGTTTACCCCAGTAAAAAGAAGGCCTTTCCTGACTGTGCTACTATCAACAAGTACAGCCTCTTCCAGCACAGGCTGTGTGTGTTACCTTAGCTTCCTAGGAGTTTCCCAGCTCCAAACTACATTCTGAAATTCTTTCTTGCTCTTTTTCACTATAGAACTGCTTAAGTGATAACAATAACAACTCTATGATAGATTCAGGGTTTTGCTCTCTTGAAATTCTCTCACCAAAGAAATTAGTTCATTGTCTTTTATTTTAGCCTCAAGCAAGTTCCTAGGACACCATCAGAAATCAACTAAATTCTTTGTCAAGTATCATATCAATGGCTGCTATCCCAGTTTGGAATGAGCTAGGCTTCTTTAGCCTACATTGATCTTAGCACTACTGTCTTCTAAGCTTCTATTAGAATATCACTTTAAGTGCTGCTTACAGCATTCTATCACTTTTCTGGTCCAATATTCGAAAGTCTTCCACATTCAAAAAAACACCCAACCATCAAGAAACTCAAAAGATCAGGGTCTTCCCAGCAGCAGCCCACTTTTTGGTACCAAAATTTGTGTTAGTTACTTCCTTGCTGCTGTGATAGAACAAGTCTTTCAGATACAATGGCTTACTTTGACTGATGGTCCCAGACAGAGTCTATCACATTAGGAAGCTATGAAAGGTAAATATGGCAGAAAATGAGACTCACATACTAAATTTCAAGCACAAAGTAACAAATTTTCTGAAAGTGATGATGAGGCTTTTAATTCTGTACTTACTCCATCCAGACTATACCATCTCAACCTCTCCAAACTGAGAACCAAACATTCAAGTATTGGAGCCTACGAAGGGCATTTCTCATTTATGCAACCACAGTCCCAAAAGAGAGGGCAGCTTATAGGATGGGTAGGAGTGGCCTCCTCTGAAGGATGAGGATGAGAGGTCATAGGAGTCATGTGGTCTAGTAGCACTTGAAGGTAAAATCTAGAAGGAGCTAGAAGAGCTATATATAATGTGCAGAGTGATGCAGTTTGGTTCAGGGAAGTGGGATCTCAAAAGATATGGAATGCCTCCAAGTGGAGAAGGAGAAGAGCCTGGATGATAGGCAGGGAACAGAGGGACCATAGGAACCAGTGTGCTGTGGGTATAGAGAAGTAGACCTATCTTGTGGCACAGTGAAATTTAGTACTGAAATATGGATGATCCTGTGGTGTGTGAAAGAGAAGACCTACTTGGCTACGTATATGAAAATAAGTCCTAGAGGAAACACATGGTACTGGTATGAAAAAGATTTGGCATCCTTAGCTTCATGGGAAAGAAGAGTCCCATAGGAGGGAAGGTAGTCTTGCAGGACCTGGATAAGATTATGGGATAGGAAGACACAATCTTAACGAGAAGCAAAGAAACGATGAGTCCTGAAGAGCCCAGTGGACTTTTGGGGTGGGAAGGAGTGGATCTAATTGATAGTGTTGGAGAGAGAAATCCCAGAGGATCCCAGTAGCCTATGGGATAGAAAGGAACAGGCCTGTTAGGTGGCATGACAAAGAGGGTCATGCTGCCCTAAATTTTAAAATGACTAACTTTGTATTCAAATATACAGTGTTCAATCTCCCTGTATTCTTACAGTGTCTATAGTTTATCTTGATAACGATTTCTAGTTTTACAAGAACTTGGAAAAGTAATCAGGCGACAAAAATTAATAGTTGGAGACAAATAACAAAATCAAAGTGTGAATAAATAAAATAGTTTAAAAATAATACAGAACATCAGTGAAACCTGGAGTTCTTTTTAAGTAAAAACAAAAAGTCATTGACAATCTAGACTAACCAAAGTAAGAAGAGAAGATCAAAATCAGTAAAATTATACATGAAAAAGATATTACAACTACAGGAATTAAAAAACCTCATTGAATTATGAAGGCAAAACCACACAGGGACCAACAAATTGAAAATTAATACATAGTAAAAAAGCTCCCAACCAAGAAATGGCTAAGGCTGGTTTCAGTGCTTCATGTTACCAAACATTTAAAGAGCGCATGTAATTTTGTCTCAAACTATTCTTAGAACTAAATAGAAGCAAACTAAACTGTTCTTCTGAAACCAGCAATACACAGAGTTATGAACCTTAAAAATTTGTTTCTTTTTATTTTATTTATTAAAAATTTCCGCCTCCCTTTTTCCTCCTTCTCCCCCTACTCCCCACACACCACTCCCCTCCCCCTCCCTCTCCAGTCCAAAGAGCAGTCAGGGTTCCCTGCCCTGTGGGCAGTACAAGGTCCTTCCCCCTCCATTCAGGTCTAGGAAGGTGAACATTCAAACAGGCTAGGCTCCCACAAAGCCAGAACATGAAGTAGGATCAAAACCCAGTGCCATTGTCCTTGGCTTCTCAGCAGCCCTCATTGTCCACCATGTTCAGAGAGTCCGGTTTTATCACCAACCCTGCAACAGACAAAGGTCTGATCTCCAAAATATATAAAGACCTCTAGAAACTAAACTTTAAAATGCTAATTTATGTTTCTTTAAATGAAGTATATCTTCAATATTTTATTTAATAAGTTTGTGTGCCAATTTAACATTGTCTGAAATTAATATTCCTTCAATAACTGTAATTTCAGTTGATGTTATCTGTTGCTTTATTCTCAGTCTTCTGAGTCACTTAGAGAGTCTTTCATAATTTGAATTTAAAATTTATATATATACATATATACCATATTTCATGTATGGATATAATGCATTTTGATCAAATACACTTTACTTTCTCCCTCTAATTCCTCCCTAGGACTCTTATTAAATGTGTTTCAGTATAAATTAATGATAAAGACACATTGGTCATGATTTGAACCCTATATAATTTTATGTGTATTCAAGCACCACATGTTGAAAACTATATTTATGTTTTATCTATTAAAATAAATTAAAAAATACTTCATATCTTCAGGAAGGTTTTCCTTGATCTCTATTTATACTCTCAATTGACTCAATTTTGGTTTTATTTTTATTTATTTTGTTATTAGTCTTTATTCTACCTACATGTCACATTTCTCTACATTCGTGTCTCCTCCTCTTTCCTCAGTCATGTGTTATGGAACCATGAGACAAAATAAACCCTTCCTTTCTTGATTTGCTGTTTTCCCCTTTCATGGTCATTGGTCTAGTTTCATAACCATACCCCTATTGACATGCTTATCATCTGAAATTATATTAAATATTTGTGTGTTTATTTTCATCTCATCTACTAAAGTTTCAGCCGCATGAAGGAATATAATTTATATGTTCTGTTTATCTTAAATGCCTCAAACACTTTGCCAATTTTTTCTTGGTTTACAAATTTTTGCATTTTCCTAGTTATATAATAAAGCAAATATATCAAAATATATAACCACTATAATATTAATTATATATAATATATTGTAATATAATTTATATTCTATATTACATTATAATATATTATATAAATTTCTTTTACTATATTTGTTTTATCTAACAGCTACATATTAATTAAATATAATATCATATATAAAAATTTATTCCATTATCATTTTATACATGGATATGTTTCATTCATATTTGCCATCCCTCCATTATACTTTCTCTCTCCCACTCTTGCTGATCCTCCTGGATCTTCTTAACTAGCCTCCTACTTATGCTGGTTTTTGTTATTGGGCTTTTTGTCTTTGTTTACCCAACGAGTTCAGAATTGCTTATAGAATTATGGGTGGGGAGTTATTTATAAAAACTTAAAAATGGGTGAACTGCTAAAGAAAATTACCCTTCCCTCCCAACTGCCATTAACTGCCAATAATTCATCAGCTACTGGTGAGAATTTCATAAACCCCTTCTCTTCCATTATAGAATATTGATGGTCCTAATCTTATGCATGAATTGTACAAATATTCAAAGCTCCTGCAAATCTATGAGTGCAAGGGTCATGTCTTTCCCAGAAGACAGAATTCCACACTTCACCTGTTATTCTTTGCCTCTTCCACAGTGTTTCTGTTCTTTGAGGGGGGTGATAATAGATTCATGGCTAAGTATTTAGAAGTCACTTATTCTCAGCCTTCTGGCCAGTTTTGAGTATCTGTAGTAAGCACCTCACACTGGATAAAAAAAGTTTCTCTGACCAAAGCTGACAGTGCTAATCATAAATATTTATAAGATGATTTGCTGGGCCGGGCGGTGGTGGCGCACGCCTTTAATCCCAGCACTTGGGAGGCAGAGGCAGGTGGATCTCTGTGAGTTCGAGACCAGCCTGGTCTACAGAGCTAGTTCCAGGACAGGCTCCAAAACCACAGAGAAACCCTGTCTCGAAAACACCAAAAAAAAAAAAAAAAAAAAAAAAAGATGATTTGCTGTGCACAACATGTTCATGAGTTTATGCTGTGTACATCTATTAATATAAAATGTAGCTTTGTCTTAATTTGACCATGTTCTTTTTTATTTTATTTTTCAGTGTGTAATATTTTTCTAACATTTCTCCCTTTCCTTTCCTCCTTCCAAAACCACCTATATACACTTTCCTGCTATCCTCCAAATTCATGGACTCCCTTTTTGCACTAATTATTATTATATGCACATATGTTTATGTATATGCACAAATATCCCCAAATATATCCCTTTGAATCAGTATTATGTTACTTGTATGTACGTTTTCAGTGGTGATTATTTGGCTTGGATAACCAGTTGGTGTATTCTTCGCTAGGGAGGCCCACCTCTCCTGCTCCCAGCTCTACTCGGTTAACTACAGTTCTTTGTGTAGGGTTGAGGCCTTCTAGGCTTTTCTTTATGAAGTTTCACTGGTGTCATTTTGTTCAGCTTGCATTTGGGCAGTCAAGTTCTTTTATATTAATACTGTTATTTTTTATTTTTTAGTTTTCCAGCATATTTTGATTTGCTTTAAGTGTGTTCTCTCCTATAATTTGAAGGACATCACTTTTATTAACTTCACTGTTTTTCCTATTTTGTCACCAAGCCCCATGCCTATAATACCACCTACACACAAATAATTAAGTAATTTTTATCTCTAGTCCCAAACATTCCCCAGAACCCCTGAATGTGTATGTTACTTATCTTGTGTTTCTGTATTCCTTGTACTCAGCTTACGGTTCCTCTTCAAAATGTATTTGTATTGAAACTTCTTCTTCTTCTTCTTCTTCTTCTTCTTCTTCTTCTTCTTCTTCTTCTTCTTCTTCTTCTTCTTCTTCTTCTTCTTCTTCTTTCTTCTTCTCCTTCTCCTTCTTCTCCTTCTTCCTTCTTCCTCCTTCTTCCTCCTTCTTCCTCCCTCCCTCCTCCTCCTCCTCCTCCTCCTGCTCCTCCTCTTCCTGCTCCTCCTGCTCCTCCTCCTCCTCCTCCTTCTTCTTCTTCTTCTTCTTCTTCTTCTTCTTCTTCTTCTTCTTCTTCTTCTTCTTCTTCTTCTTCTTCTTCTTCTTCTTCTTCTTCTTTTATTCTTCTTCTTTTCAAGACAGGGTCTTGTTGTAGTTTAGAGCCTATCCTGGAACTAGCTCTTGTAGACCAGGCTGGCCTCGAACTCACAGAGATCTGCCCGCTGAAACTGCTTCTTAATACTTTTTATATTACCATCATGATCCAGTCATTAATTATCATTTCTTGCTAGGCATGCCATCACCTTCTAACCAGTTTCTATGACTCCATCCTAGTTTTAAAATAAATCTTATTTTTATTGATATATGCTTTTATGAAATGAACTTATTCATGGTGTAATGTTATTAGACTTATGAGTCCTAGCCAGAGTAGCTTCTTCATATAGTAAACTACCATTTAGCAGTTCCACATGCAAAATTACAGCAAAACAAGCCATTCTTCCCATGGCAGGCCAGTGTTAGCTGAGACCAGCATAATCCCTGATAAGGGAAAGAACAGAGTGTACATAAATACGAAACTTTCCCAGGGTCTGGTTTCTCTGCATCTTATGCTATCTCAGCCTGGAGTTGTATCTGCTACTTTAACACTAGGTAGTGCTCTGAACTCAGGATTGCAGTAATTTTGTTATGGACTTAGAATCATTTAAAATGGAAACTTGAAAGAATTCCTACAAACTGTAAAATGAAAATTTTTGAAGTAGAATCTAAAAATGCTTGGAATGTGGTGTTTGACAATTCTGTTAAAATGTCACTGTCTCCAGTCCTCTGGTGGTCTGTAAATAACCCCTAATAAACTCCATGTAGTCCTCAAGATGAACTTGTAAGAGTTTTTCTTTGGCATGTTGAGGCTGTTTCAGTTTAAGTGCATATATTAATGTTACATCTCCTCAAAAAGAAATGACACACTGAGCTCACCAAATCAGCTGGTGATGATTCTGGTATCAAAAACAAGAAGAGATCCAAAGAATAGTCAGAGGTAAGGCCCATGGAGGAAATCAGGTGGCAATCCTCCTCCATATAGTATGGAATAGTGTACCTCACAGATGAATGTGCTCTTCCATGTGAAAATGGAAATGCCTCAGAAATGCTTAATGGACAGCAACACATTCTGCAATCCCTTAAAGCAGTCTGTATACGGTGGGACCACAGGAAAACTATGGCATGTGTTGCAATGGACTGCTCTATGAAGCAATGCATGGAACAAAAACTGAACTGCCTTTCAGGGAGACCTTGCTCACTTAAAGCGGAAACTAGACTTAGAAAGGGATTTGTGAGTGAAATCTTCTGTGCTAACCACTGAAGTGGCAGGAAAATTATATAAATGGGAAGACAAGAAGGAGGTGCATGCCTATGAGTTTACGTATTTAGGAATTAGCAAAGGGAAATGCAGTCCACTCTGTGCTGAGAAGTCCCATGTGGCTCCTAAAGACCTGGATTGCATGGGTCAAACAAGGAGAGTGAGAAGGGCATGGAGGTCACAGACAACACTCCCAAGAATGACACCCTAGTGCAGAGAAAGGAAATCTTATTACTCCTCATGGTGCTGGTTATCCTTCATGCAAGAAAGGGTGAGTTTTAGGGCTATTCTGCTCTGAAAGGGGTATATGGGTATTCTCCTATGTAAAACTCTAAGAAGAGTGTTACAAAAGCACTGCTGTGGGCAAGACAAGGGCATGGGGCATGGCCAGCTCTCCTTGGAAACAATGTTGAGTTTCCTGTGTAGCCCACACCACTGAAATCTCACTATCTCCATGGGAGAGCACACAGGGACAAGTAGAAATTTGCTATCTTGCTTTTTAGAGGAACACGTGCACTTCTTATCCTCAACTGCAGTTCCAGGGTTAACATATAACAATTTTGGACTCATTGTGCATTTTCACTCCCATTTATCTTGGTTACTGCTCAAGGACATTTAGAAGGTTTGTTATCTTGGCCAGCTCCCTCTAGAATATAGCATCCTGTACCTTTTAGACTCATGTGAAACCAAGGGGAAAACTATGTGACAGAACATCTTGAAATCCAAGAGGCAATAAAATCTGCTTAAGATCTACAGCAGATAAAAAAATCTTGTACTTTAGCAATGTGTGGACAGGTGATCTTGGTTGGTTTCATGCTGTCACAAGTATAGCTTGATTCAATCCTGTCTTGACAAGGTGATAAGTTTATTATATTGCTCTATGACACAAATAGATCTTTTATTTATTTGTTTTAAAAATCTATTGTGTTAGGTTAAGAAGAGAAGCATATTGAAGTGTGTGTTACAGAAGGAGTTTGTCAGAACTTACACCATGCTAACACACTATATGATATATAGTCAATAAGTCCATGGCAGCCTCTGAGACTGGAATCACTGTTAACCAAGGCAGAGGAAGACACAAAGTACAAAATAGAAGCAGATTTTCTGTGCATAGGAGACCTCCAACTTCTCTTCTGAAGTATGGCTTAGACTGTTTCTTAGTGAGGACTTTATAAGGCAATTTCTGACTTCATACTGAACTGTAAATATATCTGTCCTGTACCAGTGCAGAGACCATATGGTCCCTGGTGGGTACCAAGGCACAGTGCATCGTAATTCCTGACAACTCTCCAAAGCACAGAGGACAATGAACATCTCTAGATAGATGTTAAGTTTGTTCACCAAATCCAGCTGGACCGGGTCTGAATGAGCATGTGATCAAACTAGACTCTCTGAATGTGGCTGACAATAAGGGCTGGTGGAGAAGCCATTGATAAAGGCACTGGGACCTGTTTTTTTTTATTTTTTTTTATTAATTAATTTATTTAATTATTAAAGATTTCTGCCTCTTCCCCGCCACCACCTCCCATTCCCTCCCCCTCCCCCAATCAAGTCTTCCTTCCTCCTCAGCCCAAAGAGCAAGCAGGTTTCTCTGCCCTGTGGGAGGTCCAAGGACCACCCACCTCCATCCAGGTCTATTAAGGTGAGCATCCAAACTACCTGGGCTCCCACAAAGCCATTACGTGCAATAGGATCAAGAACCCATTGCCATTGTTCTTCAGTTCTCAGTAGTCTTCATTGTCCATTATGTTCAGCGAGACCGGTTTTGTCCCATGCTTTTTCAGTCCCCGGCCAGCTGGCCTTGGTGAGTTCCCGATAGAACATCCCCATTGCCTCAGTGTGTGGGTGCACCCCTCGCAGTCTTGAGTTCCTTGCTCGTGCTCACTCTCCTTCTGTTCCTCCTTTGGATCGTGAGACTTCAGTCCAGTGCTCCAATGTTGGTCTCTGTCTCTGTCTTCTTTCATCGCCTGATGAAGGTTAATATTCAGGGGGATACTTATATGTTTTTCTTTGGGTTCACCTTCTTATTTAGCTTCTCTAGCCCACAAACCTATGAACAACTGGGACCTGTTTTTACAGCATGTTCTGGCTTTTTGGGACCCTAGTCTGTATGGATGTACAGCTCCCTAGGCCTGGATGTATGGGGGAGGGCCTTGGACTTCCCACAGGGCAGGGTTACCTGCCCTCTCTCAAGCAGAGTAGGAGAGGGAGGAGGGTGTGTGGGGGAGCGGGAGGGGATTGGGAGGAGGGAAGGAAGTGTAAATAATTGAATGGAAAAATAAAAAAAAAGTTTGGACAGTGCAAGTGAAGGAGAGATCAGTCCTGATGCTGAGTCACTGTCTCCCAAGCTACAGTAGGTTGCTAGTTAACAAACACTCCCCTGTCCATACAAACTAAGAAAATAAATGTAAAACCATTTTAAAGAGCACAATCATGGAAATGTGCTTCTGGACCACACTTTGCACACTACAATCACAAAACAATAAAGATAGTGTCACATGGTTGGGCAAAGTGATAGCTAATGAAATGCTTTCCCCAAACAGTATAGTGAATATCAGACTACATAAAATGGTAGGCATGTGTGAAGAGGTCATGGTCATTATTGAAATATCTTAAAAGGTGAATTGTTTTGCTTAGACCAAAGTTTCTTTACCAGTCTGATATAGCCAGTAAAGAAACAAGGTAGTTCTCAGGAAATGACAGTAAATTACAGAGTGATAAATAGTTTCCCCATTTGTGCAACTGAAACGGTATTGCTTTCCTGATGGATAACAGTGATGTGCTTTTTACATGCTCATTTCAATCTTCCAAATAACTTTGATATTCTTTAGCAAATGAATTCTAGGATCATTCACATTTCCCTGGCATGGCCAGCAATGGGCTTTGAGAGTATCTTTCCCAGTTATCTACACAGTCTTATCTCTGCCCTACAGCTGTGCCTCCAGATCTTGCTTTGTTACTCAAATAATGCCATGCAAACCTCAGTATCAGAAGGCTATAAAAGTACATCCGAAGGAATAGTAAAGGGAGGTCAATCCACTCATGCTTCAAAGGCCTGACATGGCCAGAAATATTTGTTTGGGCAAGTCTTAAAACAGTAATTGAGAAATTCTCCAGCAGCTAATACTAATAACTGTAAAGCAACTGTGTGTGTTCCTAGGATTCCTGTAGTGGTGTATTTTTGTACTTCACTTTGCTCAAGTTGCCAATCCCAGATATAGACTGAAAGAAGGTGGTAGCAGGAAGGCATCATGGAACTGGGACAAAGGGGTTCACCGTAGCCTACTCAATTCCTGACCACTTCCTGACCTCCATCTATTTTCTCAAAGTTAGTCTTAGGTGGGGGAGTGACAGAGGAAAATGAAGAGGGGGGCAAGAGTATGGTGGAGAATAGGGGGAGGAAGAGAGAAGAGTGATGAGGGCGGAGGGAGGAGGGTAAGGAGGAGTGCAGAACAGAGAGAGGGGCTTAGAGTGAGGAGTTCTAAAGCAGGGAAGGAGAACTGAGTTAGGAAAAGAGCAGAGGGAGGAAAAAGAAGAAGACAGAAAGTAGGCAAAAGGAAGAGAGTTGAGGGAAGAAGACAGCACAAGGAGGAGAGGATGGAGAAGGGCAGAGTGGAAGGAAGAGCCCAGAAGCAAGAGGGAAAGGGGGAAGAGAAGCTGTGGGATCGGAAGAGGGCAGGGGCAGGCAGGGAGAAGAGCAGAGAGATGGGGGAGTAGAGGGCAGAGGAAGGAGAAAGACAGAGGAAGAGTGGAGAGAGACAGAGGGCTGAGGGAAGCTAGCAAAGAGAGAGGAGCAGAGGAGGTCAGAGGGCTGAGTCCATAGTGAAGGCTTAGAGAAGAGCAGAGAGAGCAGATGAGAGGAGGGCAGAGGACTGAGGGAAGAGGGATGAGAGGGGAGGAGAACAGAGGGGAATGGGAGGCAAGATGGGAGCAGGGAGAGTGGAGGGAATAGGACTGGGGGACAAGAGAGAGCAGAAGTAGAGGAGAAAGAGGAAGACAGACTGAATAGAAGAAGAAATAGTGCTGAGGGAGAAGGGGATCGGGAGCTGGAGAAGGACTGAGATGAGGGAGGAAAGACAAGGGAGCAGAAGGATGAGGAAGGCAAAGAAGACATGGAAGAGGGCAGAGGGAGGAAGAAATGAGAGGAAAGAAGAGGGAAAGGAGCACTGACAGAATATGGTAGTGGAACAGGAGGGAGGACAGGGGAGCCAAGTTAAGAGAATGGAGTGAGAAGAGGAGGACAGAATAGGACGGTGGGTCGAGGTAGGAGGGCACGGGATGTTGGTGGGAGGAGGGAGGAGAGTAAAGAGGGGAGATCAGAAGGAGGAGAAAAGGGGTGCAGAGGGCAGAGAGGGGAGGGAGGAGAAAAGTAGAGGGACAAGGAGAGAGAAGCAGTCTAAAGACAGAAGAGCGAGGTTGTCTGAGGAAGGGGAACAGAGGGAAGACTACCTTAGAAAGGGAGGAGAGGAAGGTCATAGGTTACAGAAAGAAGGTGGACGAAGATAAATATAACAGCGACAAGAGAGGAGAGCAAAGAAGAGAAAGAAGAAAGAGCAGGAACAAGGTGAGAGCTTGGCGGTGGTCTGAGGGAATAGGGGCAAAGGAAGTGGGTCCAAAAAGGTGAAGATAGAAAGAACAGAAGGAGTGTCAAAGTATAAGGGACCAAAGGGAAGAGTGAACAGGAAGACCAGACTGAAGGCTGGGGAAAGAGGATACAGGGAAGAGGAGATCAGAAGGAGGAAGGGATGGGCATATGGAAGAGAAAAGGAGAGGTGAGTAGAGAAAGGAGCCTGGAAGAGATGAGAGTGGTAGGAAATTGTGGGAAGAGAGGTAGACATCAAAAGGAGGAGCAGGGAAGGAGGTGGAGAGAGCAAGGGGAAGGGAGAAGATCCCAGAAAAAGGAGGAGAGTCCATGGAGGAGAAATTGGATGAGGTCACAGGGAAGAGGGCAGAGGGAGGACAACAGATCAGTTGGAGGAGGAGAGGGAGGAGTGCAGAGAGCTGAGTGTGATGTCATAATCAGGGTGGGCGGAGTCAGGAGGGCAGGGTCAGCAGGAACACCACAGGGGGAGGTCAGTCCTCAGGAGAAGACAGCAGAAGGCAGAGGACAAACAGGTAAGGGAGGAAGAAAGTCCAGGTAAGAGGGAAAGGGGGGCAAGAGGAGAAGGAAAGGAGGTGCAGAATGGAAGAGACCAGAGGGCGAAGAAAGGAGAGCCAAGGGTGTAGAGGAAAAGAACAGGGCTGACTGAGGGCCAGGGTGCTGAGAGGTTAGAGCAGAAGGAAAGGGAATCAGGAGGAGATGAAATTACAGGAAGAGTAGGAGCAGAGTGGAGATCCAAGAGAACAGAGTGAAGAGTAGGCAAGAGGGCTGAGGACAGAACTCAGAAATCAGAGCAGAGAATAAAGCAACAGTGGTAGAGGGAGAGGTGACCAGAGGGAGTTAGTCAGAGGCTGGAGGGGGAGGGAATAGTGTGAAGGGAGATGGAGATCAAGAGGAGGATGGAGATCAAAGGGCATCTAGAAGGAAGAACAGGGATGAAGGAGTAGGAGAGCCCTAGGAGGGCAGGGGACTTCTGAATGGGAGAGAATTCTGTTGAGGGAGAGGGAAGAGACTTCCAGAGGGACGAAGAGATCAAAAGAAAAAAGGAGAGAGATGGGGGCAGAAAGCAGAGAGAGGAGGGTAGTGGGAGTGCAGAGCTGAGTGTGATGTCATAATCAGCGTGGGCGGAGTCAGGAGGGCAGGGTCAGCAGGAGCACAGGGGGAGGTCAGTCTTGAGGTGGAGAAGGCAGAGGGCACAGGGCAGACAGCTAAGGAAGAAAACCCAGGTAAGCGGGAAAGGAGGGCAGTAGGAGAGGGAAAGAAGGTGGGGTGCAGTAGAGGTCAGACACAGGAGATAAAGAAAGGTAATGGGCATGAAGAACAGGGTTGAGGGAGGAGGCACTAGAGGGAGGTAAGTAAGGGTGTATATGGAGGCCTAAGATCAGAGAGGAGTGGAAGAGAAAAGAGCAAGGAGATCAGAGGGAAGAATGGCAGAAGTGGAGAGAAGGAAGATGTTGGTGGGAAAGGTGATTAGAGTGAGGTCGTCAAGTTGGAGAATGTAGGAAATGTTGTGAAGAGAGATGTCCATCATAGGGAGAGGGGAAATGAGTGTGGGGGGCAGAGGAAAAAGAGAAGAGCCAGGAGTGGCTATCCAGGGATGGTTGGGCATAGAGGGAGGAGGGCGGAGGGCAAAAAGGGAGGAGTACAGAGGGCAAAGTGTGATGGCAAATCAGGGTGGGTGAAGTCAGAAGGAGAAGGGGAGTCACTACAGAGGGCAGAGGGCAGAGGGAAGATAGGGAAGGAAGAAACCTCAGGTAGAGAGGGGGAGAGAGGGCACTGGGGTTAGGAAGAGATCATAGGGTGAAGAAGGAGCAGGTAAAGAGCAAAGATGGTAAAACTGAGGGAGGAAGGGGGAAGCCAGGGGCAAGAGCAGGGAGGAGTGTTGAGATCCAAGAGCACAGTTGGAGTGGATCAGAGGGCTGTAGAGAGATGCACAGGCAGGGAAAGAGAGCGAGTATGGGTAGAAGGAAAAATGTTGGAGGCCGAAGGTCAGAAGAGGTCAGAGTGTGCAGCAAATTGTGTGAAGGGAGACATGAAAAGGAGGAAAGGTGAAATGTGTGGAGACCTGAGGGTAGAGAGCAGAGCCCAGAGGAAGGAGCACTGTTTAGGAAGGACAGGATGATGGGAGCAGGAGGAGGGCAGCAGAGGAGGAAAGCAGGGAGGAGTGCAGAGCTGACTGTGGTGTCATAATCAGGGTGGGCGGAGTCAGGAGGGCAGGGTCAGCAGGAGCACAAGGGGAGGTCAGTCCAGATGAGGAGACAGCAGAGGGCACAGGGCAAACAGCTGAGGGATGAAGAAAGCCCAGGTAAGAGGGAAAGGAGGGCAGGAGGAAAGGGAAAGGATGTGCAGAATGGAAGAGACCAGAGGGCAAAAAAAGGATAGCCAAGGGCATAGAGGAAGAAAGAACAGCACACAGAGAGGAGCAGTGGAAGCTTGAGGGGCCAGGAGGAGTGTTTGAGAGGTCAAGAGAACTGAAGTCAGCGGGAAAAGAGCAGAGAGAGGAGATAATCAGAAAGAGGAAGAGAAGGGCTGTGGAAGCAGAAGGAAAATGGTTAGTGGGAGAGACAGTCGGTGAAGTAAGAGGTTGGAGGGTTAGGATATTATGGAAAGAGAGGTGGACATCAAAGAGAGGAGAGAAGAAAGTGGAGCGCAGAGGGAGGAGTTGCATCTGGGAAAGAGTCTCCAGAGGGATGGGGGGCAGATGGAGAAGAGCAAGTGCAGAGACCTGTGAGCAGAATGTAATGTGATAATTAGGATGGGTGCAGTCAGTAGGGTGGGGGCAGGAGGAGAAAACTCAAAAGTGAGAGAGCAGAAGGCAGGAAGGCAGGGTGGAAGAGCAGAGGGAAGAAGAAACCACAGATAGAAGGGGGAAGGAAGCCAAGGGGTAAAGAGGAGAGTGCTGAGTATGCATCAGAGGAAGGTTGAGGAGGTAGGGGAGAAGGAGGAGGGGCCAGGGGGTAGACATAGAGTGAATAAAGAAGTTTGGAGAGCTAAGAACAGAGGGAAGATGGCACATGAATGGCCTCAGAGGGAGGAAAGGAAAAGGAAGAAATTTGGAGGGAAAGCATAGGAAAGAGGTTGGGGGAGGTGGAGGGAGGAGGGAATTGTGTTAAGGGAGTGGAGATCAAAAGGAGGAAAGGTCAAATGAGTGTGGAGGGCAGAGGGAAGAGAGCAGATCCCAGGGAGGAGCACTGTCCATGGAGGAGAGGATGGGGTGAGGGCAGAGGGAGGACAGCAGATCAGAGGAGAGGAAGGAGTGCAGAGAGCTGAGTGTGATGTCATAAGCAGGGTGGGCAGAGTCAGGAGGGCAGGGTCAGCAGGAGCACAGCGGGAGGTCAGTCCAGATAAGGAAAGGGCACAGGGCACAGGGCAAACAGCTAAGGGAGGAAGAAAGCCCAGGTAAGAGGGAAAGGGGGGCAGGAGGAGAGGGAAAGGAGGTGCAGAATGAAAGAGACCAGAGGGCAAAGAAAGGAGAGTCAAGGGCATAGAGGAAAAGAACAGGGCTGAAGAGGAGAGTTAAGAGGTTTGAGGAGGAGGGGCAGAAGTAATAGGTGCCAGGACATATGGAAATGATAGAGGGAAGAGAGCAGGGAGGAGTGTAGAGGGTTATGAATAAAAGAGGACTCAGGGACTAGGAGATCAGAGGGAGGAAAGCTTTGAGTGGAGGGAAGAAGAGATCAAAGGGAGGAGACAGTAACTGGAGGGTAGAGGGAGGAGGAGCTGGAGATTGGAGTGTGGTGTCATAATCAGGGAGGGTGGTGTCAGGAAGCTGGGATTAGGAGGAACAGTACAGTAGAGTACACAGGGAAGCTATCAGAGGGAGGAAGAAAAGGGAGGAAAGGTGGCAGTAGAGGGGTAGATAGAAGGTAGAGTTTAATAGAGAATGGAGGAGGATAAATGGCATAGAGAAGGAAGAAGCCGGAGGAAGAGGAATGCAATGGGAGACAAGATAGGAATGTAGAGGGGAAATGAAGGCAGAGAGCAGATTTATGAGGGGCTGAGGAGATTCAAGGGTGCACAAGAATGGGGTATGGTGGCGTAAGAGCAGGAGTGGACAGAAGATCAGAGGGAGGAGGTCAGAGGAGGTTGGAGGGGGGAGGAGATTGTGTGAAAGTAGATGGAGAAAAAGGTGGAGGAAGAACAGGGATGAAGGAGTAGGAGAGCAGAAAGGCAGAGAACTTCTGAAGGAGAGAGTAGTGTTGACATAGTGAAGTCCGGAGGGTAGGATGTAGGGGAAGGAGGACAGTTTTTCGAGGATGGGGAGGGCTGATTGCAGAAGAAGGATGGTAGAGGAAAGAAACCAAGGAGTGAGGAGCCAGGAGAGCAGAAGGTGATGTCATAAGTGCAGAGGGTGGAGTTACGAAGGTGGGTTAGGAAGAGGGAGGTAAGGACAGAGAACCAGAGAACGGGGTGGGGGGAGGAGGGCAGAGGACAGAAGAAACAAAGAGGTCGTCTTAAGAGAGGGAGGCAGGTAGAAGGCTACCAGCTTCAAGAGGGCAGGTTGAAGATAAGACCAGGAGGAGGAAGGGTGATTGGGTATGGCAATAATGTAATCATACATTGTCTCACTGCTTGTTTAAAGAAAAGAATCCGATGAAACAGCATGCTTGTCCTGTAACTGCTGACAACCTGAAGGCAAGAAGCTGGTGCCTTCACTTCTCCAAAGGTGTGATTAACAGATGGTGGAAAAGCTTAGGATAGTGTTTAACAACTTGGAATGGACCGATAAGAGTGGTGAATGCTTAAAGCAGGGTTATAGAAGCATCTTTCTACACTTCACTTCTTTATTAACAAAAATCCATCATGTCGCTTAATGAAGACAAGCTTGAACAATATCTAAGTCAACCACAGACAATTTCTGAGTTCATCTATGTAATTCTGACATCATTAAACAAAATAGTGAGTCGAGTAAATGATCTTGATAAACACACTGAAGACTTATTCAGAAAATTAGATAAAGAGATTCATAGCATCTCCTTTAAACTTCAAAATTTACAAGAAAATATAATCCAGCTAACTGATGCTATTGCTCACAAAGTTCCAAATGAAGTGTTATCGATGGAAGTGTGGAAGTCAAGGAAGACTCTTCCAAATATAACTATTGAAACCCAGCAAGTGTACTCCTGTACATCATTGCCTGTTAACATCTTTGAAAGAAATGATGCTAATACACCAATACCACTTCTTACATTACCTTCATACTACCAAAATGACATGGAAGATTCAAGTTCTTCTGACGGTTCATTCCACTCATGTTTATATTGTTCCAAATTTGTACCTGAGAATAAAGAACAAGCAAGCAAGAAATACATACAGGAGAAGAATCTAGACCATGATAGTGGAACCAAAACTAAGCTACAGTGTCAACTGGTGAAAGAACGTATCTCTGTGGATCACATTCCAGCCTCTGGCTGTGCAGTATCTTATTCATATTTAGATCAATCTGAAGGTGGCTCTTTGTTATACATTTTTCCACTGAATAAAAGCAAGCCTCAAGAAAAATCTGCAGCGAACAACTTACCTGGTGAGCAAGAACATCTACATTACTGTATTGGGCATATGAGCCAGTCACGTCCTCGTATCCTTTATGGAATTGGTAAGGGGGACGTGATGCTCAGCCAGCCACCATCGCTAATTCATCCCAAAAGAGATGTATTTGTCAACCCTCTTGTACCAGAAGCACCACCATTGCCTTCTGATGAGCTGATCCAACTTGAGAGTTCTAACAGACCTTCTACTCCCAGAATTGTTAGCTCGCCAGTAACATCTTCATTCGTTGTTTTAGAAACTACAACATCTGCTTGCTTAAAGACCACTTCTAAAATACATCTAAAGATGCCACCTGAATTCACTTCAACACCAGCATCTCATGAATGTTTGGAACTGCAACCAGGTGGTCTAAGTCCACAGAGTCGAGATCAGATGATCACTTCACTTTTATCTCCTTCAGTAATTGCATTAAGTAAGTCATGGGATTTGGCTTTAGCCGTGCAATCAAAATATTCCATTTGTCAACCCGTGAAGTCTTTTCCAAAATCAACAAAATCTGCACAATCATCACCAGCATCTACATCAAAATCAAGATCTGCAAGTGAACCACTACCAGAAAACCAAGTCTCAAATACATCAGATTCTTTGAGTGCCCAATTACTAAGATCTTCCAGGGTACCACGCTCTGTTTCAGTACCTGCCTCATCAAACCAACCACAGATGTCTTCAAATTTGTCACCATCACCAAAACGTTCAGTGAGCCACTTAACAAAACTTATTGAAGCACAGTCAAAATCACACATGACAAAGTCAAAAGGACATTTGTATTCACCTCCACTGAAGCTATCATGTTTAACCTCAACAAAAGTTACCACTCTACAGTCATCATTGTCTTCGATGAAATCAACATCCGCTTCAAGCCATAGATCTCTTGCAATAACTCAGCATGTAAATCCAAATCCTGGGAACCAAAATCCTTCATCAGTCCTACCAATGATGGGCAAAGCATGGAACACACTGATGGAAGCCATAAGAGCAGGCGTTCAACTACGCAAAATTCAAAAAGAGAGACCAAGTGCTGAGTTACCTAAAAATGAAGCAGATATGATCCAGGACCGTCGTAAAGCAATGGGGTATAATTCCGGAAATTCGGATAGCGAAAGTGAATGGGCTTAATAAGCAAACGTAAGCAAATAAACCCATCAAAAGTAAAAACTAGTATTTGTTTTTTTCTATTACATCTAAGTCATTTCTAGTGTTCTAATTTTCCCCCTTGAATTAGAACCCCTACCTTATAACTACACACACACACACACACACAAACAGAGCATACAAAGCTTGCATACAAAGCTTTAATATTTAAAATAATGGATTTTAGTGCAAAAGAAGTTAGCTGGGGAGTTTACAGATTCAGAAGGTGAGTCCATGACCTTCTTGGTAAGCAGAATGGCATCAAGCAGGTAGGCATGGAGCAGTAGCTGAGAGTTTACATATGATCCATAGCTAATGGTAGACAGAGACTCTGGACTTAGCATGGGCTTTTGAAACCTCAGTTCCCATCCTAGTGACATACCTCCAACAAGGGCAAAGAATGCTTAGAGAAAGATGGTGGCTGCCCAGTTTGTGAGCTTTCAGAATGGAACATCGGCTGTCAAAAATTGTGCTAGGAGCTACTAACATTATATTCTGGCAAAGAAATTGCCTGTATTGTCTTCATGTCTTGATGGTCTGAATGTAAAGTGAATGAACTTTGATAGTGGGAATTTCCAGGGTATTCAGATTGTGGTATAGTTGCTACGGCTTACCTTGGCTTATCCTGGTCTGCAGTCTGGAGAATATGATAAAGTCATTTGTGGTAGTTTGAATGAGAATGACCCCATAAGTTTATATATTTCCAGTTGGTGGACTGCTTAGCTCCCATGAGAGAATGGGTAATTAAATATTCCATAGAGTATACAAGGCCTATTGTACAAAGTAACAAACTTTTGAATATTCCCCCACATACCAATTCCAAGGGCCCAATAACCACAAGCCTTCTCAGTATCAATTTTTTTATTAGTTACTTCTCCTGATGCTGAAACTTAAGGAAGCAAAGGCTAATTTTGGCACATAGATTGAGGATACAGTCCATTGCTGCAGGGAAGTCATGGTACAAGAGCTTATAATATTATAACATATATAACATGTCTGCAGTCCAGAAGCAGATAACGGTTAATATTGTGCATTATTTTTCTTTTGTAGTAAGTCCTGGATCCTAGCCTATGAAATGATACTGTTCACTTTTAGGGTGGGTGGACCCACTTCGATCTAGAATATCCTCACAGATATGCCCAGAGATAATTATGTTGATTCTAAATCCTATCAAGCTGTCAAGATTAACCATCACAATGTATATGGATAGAGGAGTACATGTGTGAGCAGATGTGTGTTTGTGTGTGTGCATGTAATGTAGATTTGTATGCACGTACTTGTAGAATATAAAGGACAACCTGGGATGTCATTCATCGGGAACTTTCAATATTTATATTTTTTGGTGTCTCTTGCTGCGATCTGGGGCTCCCTTGTTAGCTTACCTAGCCAGAAAGTATATTTATATGTCTTCTGGGGATTGCTTGCAAGGCATGTGCTTCTACTGACTGAGCCTTGAACCTCAGATTTACATCTTTTAAAAACAACACTTAACCTCGAAAGAAAATACAAGGTTAAGACTTCGCCTAACATGATATAATTAAGTCTATATTTAAAATATCTTATCATTGTCCTCCCAAGATGATAGAGTCTTCTTGTCATGATCATCATTATTCTCAATGTTCATTAGAATTAAAATCTACATATTACTGCTTAAAGTCAATACAACTTTGTCTATAGATAAATAGAAATAAGATGGAATAAAAACATATTGATACCAATTTCATTTTTCATTTTTATGTGTGCCACATGATAATAGCTAAAATTAATAAAAAGCTTGTTCTACTACCCACTCCATAGTCCGTTGGTTTCAGCTGGTTGTAGGTTTTGCTCTGGTGCAGTGCTTAGCCAAAACATTCCTTTCTAAAAGAAATTGGCAATCAATAATACTGTCTGAATTTCGTTTTTATGGTTTTCCATTTGCTTTAATCACATGGTACATGTGTTGATAACTTTCCATTACTGTGAAAATAGACTTGAGGTGGAAAACTAAAGTATTTGTTAAGGGATATAATTTTCATTTTCATTTTATGGTCATTTGACCCTATTGTTCTAGGTCTGTAGTAGCATATTACATCAAAACAGAAACATCAATAAAGGAAAGCAGAGATGCATTTGTCTTATTGTACAGAGAAAGAAAGATGGATACCCAGAAAGGGGAGGAAAGGAGAGAGACGCTAGGGTCCTATATCCTCTTCAATAATAAAAGTTTCTGGAAAAAAAAAAAAAAAAAACCCACACACCTTACATTGCTCTTCTGTCAAGGCTGATTAACTGTTTGGAGGAGTTGGAATGTTGCAGGTCTAGAGCCTAACTGTAATTTATTTAGGCATTTCTTTCAGCACCTGTGTGAGACAGGCTGAGAAAACCTTTTGGAATGCGTTAACTTGAACAAAACCATAGTTTTCACCAACTGAAAAAGAACACAATCAGACAAGACATAAAGCCTGCCTCAATCTGAACTTTCCTCACTTTGCTGTAACCTGCAGACCTGGTATCTCTTGGTGTGTGTGTGTATGTGTGTTTGTGTGTTTTTTTTTGTGCATTGTCTTGCTTTTTTTATTTTTTCCTTTTTTATTACTTAAAAAAATACCAATTCAAATTTCCACTCCCTCCCCTCCTCCCAGTACCCTCCCTCTCCCTCCACAGACCCTCCCCCACCCCTCCAACCCTAAGGAAGTGCCATGCACCCCACCCTGTGGAAAGTCCAAGGCCCTCCCTATTACATCTAGGTAGAGCAAGGTTTACATCCATAGGGAATAGGATCCCATGAAGCTTGTATACGCAATAGAGACACATCCCAGTGTCACTATCAGTGGTGCCTCAGTCTGCCCCAACTGTCAACCCTCTTCAGAGGGGCTTGGTTGTTCCCATGCTCATTCACTCCCAGTCCAGTTGGAGTTGGTGAGCTACCATTAGCTCAAGCAAACTGTCTCAGTGGATGACCCCCTCATGGTCTTAAATTCCTTGCTCATACTCTCACTCCCTCCACTCTTCAACTGGATCTTGGGATTTCAGTCCAGTGCTGAGTCCAGTGGGTCATTGCCCCTGTTCCCCATCTGTTGTTGGATGAAGATTCTATTGTTATATTTAAGATAATCATCATTCTGACTACAGGGTAAGGTCAGTTCAGATACCCTCTCCTCTATTGCTTAGGGTCTCAGCTGGATTCATTTCTGTGGGTTCTTGGGCATTTTTCTAGAGCCAGATTTCTTGCTAACTCCATAATGGCTCCCTCAATCAAGATATCTCTTTTCCTTGCTCTCATATCTGTCCTTCCTCCATCTCAACCATCCCATTCTCTCAAGTTCTCCTCAACCTCCCTTCTCTCCCCTTCTAGCCCCCCCCTCCCGCTCCTAAGTTTTTGTCTGATTCCAATTTCCAGGTGGGTCTATATATGTTTTTCTTTGGGTTTACCTTATTACTTAGTTTCTCTAGGATAGGAAGCTATAGGCTCATTGTCCTTTGTTTATGACTAGTATCCACTTATGAGTGAGTACATACCATATTCATTTTTTTGGGTCTGGGTTACCTCACTCAGGATGATGTTTTCAAATTCCGTCCATTTGCAAAATTCAAGATGTCATTATTTTTTACTGCTGAGAAGTACTCTAATGTGTAGATGTGCCACTCTTTCTTTATCCATTCTTCAGTTGAGGGGCATCTAGGTTGTTTCCAGGTTCTGGCTATTACAAATAATGCTGCTATGAACATAGTTGAACAAATGTTCTTGACCAAACTGTCAACCACATAGGAATGTGGACTTCGGAGTAATCTGGATCTGTGTTCCCAGGCCATAGCGACTCAAATTTAGCTCCAGAATAAATTCTGTTTTATCTCTTTGAGATGAGTGAGAGCTGCTTTAACACTGACTGGGAGTGTTAACAAAAGACAAGTATTCCTTAAACAACAGGATTTTAGAAATTATAGGGAAAAAAGCAAGATATAATCAACTAGCCAAATGGTTTCTCTGAGTTATTGGCACCCTAATCTCCATCAGTTAGAACGTACCTAGGAGCACAGTGTGTCCCTAGAAGTCTCTCCCTGAGGCTGTCGTAGGCTAATATGCCTTGCACAAAGTCACTAACCTATAACCAGGTACTACAGAATTCTCAGCAGAGTCAGAATGAATAAAAGTCCCAAACTTGTATGCCATACTTGTGCCTCCAAACTTCACCCACCAAACTTCTGACACTGAGTCCAGAGATCACCTGCTGGTGTTCCAAGGTCGTCTGTTAACAGAACAAGGTTCATGTGGCCCAGGGCAAAGAGTTGTACAGAACACGGGGCTAGAAACAGGAGTAGAGGCATTTTATTATGAAAGGAAAGCACTGTTGAAGACTGGGTAGGGTGCTGAAAGCAAAGCAGAAACTCAAAAGCAGTGGGCCAAAACTGCATGACCATCTAGAGGGCATTTACATTTTGTCCGTAGGCCTTTTCTCTGCTATTTGTGTGCTGCCCAGGAGAGGAAGGGTGTCCAGTCTTTCTCTGGCAACTAACTGGCTTCTTTTGTGTGTTAATCTTGATATTTGGGTATCGCCTGGACACTAGTCCTTGCTCTCCTGCCCTCCCTAGACCACCACAGCATCTGGGAAACAGCAAGATGTCTCCATGTTACTCTAAGCTGTCTATTGCCTATTGCACATATTGTCCAAGACTGCTGCAACCAACTAGAGGTGACCTCAGCTGGAAAAGAAGCACAGTCAGTACATTGGGGCTGTTGTCCTCCCTGACACCCGACCAGTTCCAGAATCTCTGTCCATGGGGCAAGCCTGTTGGTGGTGCTGATTAGGATCTGCTCAGTGTTGGGTTTCATTAGCCTATTGTGATGACCGCAGGGCAACAGCTTAAGCTTACTTTCCTGTCCTGCACCCACAGTGACTTGAACCATACAACAGTGTCAGAGGCTGGGGTAGTGTTTGTAGAGGTAGGCCCTTGGCTTGATCTACAAGCCAATCAGACCACCATTTCCTTGCATCCTCACAGATACTAGCAAGCAGCTTATTAAAAATATGGATGTGAATCTGCATTAGACTCCCTAGGGGTAGTGGTGCAGGGACTTCACAGAAGAAATGTTGAAATTGCAGTCCAGAAACAGCAGCCTTGTGTATCTCTGATCTTCAGTTTTGTTTCTGGGATCCCCTTCCTGCCACAGAAAGAGAAAAACAGCCTTTCTGAATTTGGAAACAGACTCCCCAGGTGTCTGGATTCCAAGAGAGGAGCAAGAACAGGAATTTGCAGACTCCAGGGATTACAGGCCCAGGATCATTTCCCAGATCTTATTTGGAGTTCACCAGAAATAAAAAGTGCCCTTCCTCCATATCCCCCACATCCTGTAAGTCACAGGGCACCTAGATTGCTTCTGAAAGACCCTACAGACACCCTCCTCAGAACCCGCAGCTAGCATGCTCCTGGGAGAACGTCCTGTTTGCTTGAAAGATTCTCAGGATCAGCAGCTAGCCTACTCTCGTGAAAACATCCCATTTGCTTAGGAAAACAGGATATCTATAAGATAGGACATCTACAAAGCAGGATGACTGCAAAGTAGGATATCTATAAGATAAGAACAGGATGTCTGCTGCCAACCATCCATGCTGGGAGAGGAAAAACCATTCATGCCCTTCGCCTCATTCCGATAACCACGCTTCTGCTTCTGTAAACTTGCTTTTGCTGCCCTCTTTCCTATAAAAAGACCTCCCAGTGCTCCGAAAGACTTGGCCGCCCACAGGTACCTGTGTCTACCTAATAAACCTCTTGTGATTTGCATCCGTGTGGTCTCGGCCTTTTCCTTGGCTTCGGGAGGTCTCCTCCCGAGGGAAGATCCTCTACGAGGGTCTTTCACTTCTTCATTACCCCATAGTGTGAGATGCTCCCATCAAAGACTTAAAGGTTCGGGATTCGCTTTTTTAGGTGGTCCGAGTCTTTTTCTGGCATTTAATAAATCTCGTAGGTTCAAGAAATGATCTGCTTCAGTGACCGGATACTAAAGAGAATATCAGGCACAGAGCTTTTGTGAGCTGCATAATCTCAGGGTGCTCTATACTTCACCTTGCATAAGGCAGGTTGAAACACCAGTCTGCCCTACTTGGGTGCAGATCTCCCTGCCTGGTGATGAGGTAATTCAGTGGAGGGTGGGCTGGGGAAAATGTTGCCTGAGGTTGTGGGACAGAAATGCTAAGAACTGGATTCCCGGTGATTGGGTTCCTCCACCCATGCAGTCAAGCTAATTTGATAAATCCAGATTTAATAAACAGAGCAAAGCAACTCCCGGAGACTCTTGGGAAAGCAGGAGAGAAAGAGAGCACCTGTCTGGTGGTCAGGTCTTAAATACCCTGTAGGCCTGGTCTTGAGCAACTCTGGGGAAGGAATTGACCCTTGGAGGGCTTTCTGAGGGGTGGGGTCTGGAATGGGAGGAGTGAGACAGGAGCAGAGATTCTCCCCAAGTTTTTCTACCATGAAGGCTTCCTGAAATTTGAATGATTATTTGGTTGTCAAATGGAGGTTTAGTCTGTCCCTTACTGGAATAAATTAGTAAGAATAAGTTCGTTGCTACATGTAAAATGTGGAAGGGTTTTCTAGAACACAAGAAATTCTCAAGAAATTCTCAATTTTTAGCACAAAAGTGTTTTGTGACCTTAAATTTTCATCTTATAAAAATGAAACACTAACGTAACTTGTGCCTCCTAGAACATATGTTTTGAATGATAATGCATACAAAGCACTAATCACGTTACAATAGTTTTATATGGTATTGATACGGATGGCAGCCACTGTAACTTCATTTGTGGGTGCCACTTCCATTCTGTAGTCATTACAAATTATTTGAAATATAGCTGATATGCAGCCATATTGAAACTTACCAAAGGCACCTAACTCTCCAGTTTACAAGTTAAATATTTTAAAAGCTTTTAGGAATATTAATTTTAAACACCTGTTAACATTTCTTCTTCTTTTTTTTCTTACTGTGTTTTTCTTTTGAAACAGCAGAACTATCAAGAGCAGCCATTTGGCCCTTGAATGACATGTGACTTGTCCTATGCCTTGAGCGCAGAGCTGTAAAGCCAGCAGTTCCTGTGCTGGTGACAGGCAAGACTGTCATCATGACACCTTGGCTGCTGGGACCACTTTACAGATGCCTTGAGGAAACTGCACTCCAACTGTTGTTAACATTGCTAAAGACATGATGCCTGCTTCCTGGGGCCTGACATTGGATCTGAAAGAATCCACTCATGATAAGGTAAGTGGCCTTGAACTTAAGATGACCCTGTTCACCCTACAGATATTATTTACTCAGGAATGGAATGCAACCACAACATGAGTGGATTTCAGAGATCATCATACAGGAAGTCATTCAAGAATCCCTCCCCCAACTCCAGTATTGTTCTCTAGCACATTCCTAATACAAACAACTTTCACTTCTGGACAGATTACTGGGTACAGAAATATACCCATTTGCAAGCTAATTCTCTTTCTTTTAGCTTGTATCTTCAGTTCTCTAGAGTTTAGTCACCTTTTCTTTAAACTGATTGTTATAATGTCCAATGGCGGTTTTTAATGTGAACTTCCCACAAATCACCTGAGTAGGGAGCCTTAATTGGTGTGGGAAGATCCACCCAGGTTTGGGGATACCTTCTGATAGCAGCCCAAATTTTTTAAAAAAAATGCACAGCAGAAGGAAGGTCTTCCACATGTTGCTTGCTTGACCTTCACTCTTATGGCTGAGTCAATTTGCTCTGTTGTTGCTGCTGCATCCTTTGCTCATTGATGGACCAGTATTTCCAGTCTACCACCATTGATGGGGCAAGAGGCTCTCTAGTAACCCCCCCAGGTGTTTGCATGGAATTGAGGGACCCTATCTTTTGGACTAAGCAACTATTAGGTTCTTAGCCTCCTGGGTCTGAGATACCTGTTGTTTCTATTTGAATGTAAGCCAACTTAATAAATTCTTCACACACACACACACACACACACACACACACACACACACCTTGTTTGTTTATCCTATCAGTCCTGTTCCTCTATAAGCCCTTCCTAATATAATTCTTTATTTCTTTTACCTGGACAGAAAGTTTTAGGAGGCTAGCTGAATGAGACACATCGTAAATGAGAGAAATTAAGCTTTGAAAAGTAAAACAGTCTAAGAATGTCCTGGTTTCAATCACTCATGTATACTATAATGACAAAATAAGCTTCATAGGTTTTCATATAAGGTAATTGAGATAAACAATGTACTCTGCTCACTGTAGATTCCCATGCATTTGTGAAGGCTTAGCATATGTTCAGATATTATAGTATAAAATTAGACAATATAGTATCTGAAGTTGTATACAGTAGGGAAGAGAATTTCAGGACATTAAAAGTATCTTCTGGTGTTAGGCAGATCTAAATTCACATGATAGTGTTCACTAGATAACTGCATTAACATAGATGAGGTATTTAATCTCCTTGTACTTCTGACCTTATTTGAAAGCAGGGGTAATGAGACTTCTCTAGGAGGCTGTTTTGAGAATTACATATCATAATATAGGAAGAATGCCTGGTAGAGTAACTTGATTGTAATTACCATTAGAAAAATAACCACCATAATTGCGCCTCTACTGACAGTTTTTTTATCCTCTATATCCAACGTGCTGTAACTTCTCAGCTCCTTTTTTTGGATATCAATTCAATTTTTCCCACATTAAGATAGGTTTATACTTTTATTAATGCATCCTGGGATTTGTTTGTTTGTTTTGTTTTTGAGATAAGATCTCACTATGCTGTAATGGCCTCCAACTAGAGAACCTTTCCATAAATGATGAGATTACAGCCATGTGTCACTACAACTTCTGTGTACTTCTTTAAATAATTATAAAATAAAACTGAGATACTAAATGATCACAACGCCATTAGTAGAATAATAGAGTTACCTCCAATATAAAAAGTTATTCAATAAACCCTTCTCTTACAATGTTAATTTTAGTCGGAGTGCTGTGTCCTCCAGGCATCCCTGAAATATTCAATGCAGCCACAATGTCACGAACCTTTCAGAGTTAATCCACTTCTAGATTATTGTATTTTACACAGTCATACAACCTGTCTTCTTATTTTTGGAATTAGATTTTGAGAAGCAATTGCAGGACCTTACAATCTTTTAAATAGAGTTAACACATTTTTCAATCTATCAGATTTTTTTTAGATATGTCACAGAAAAAAAAGTTTTTCATTCCCTCTCTTTTATAAAATCTAATCAACACTCTTTAAAGATCTCCAGCACTGCTATTATAAAACATGAAGTAGATCAGATGAGAGTCATGTACAAAAATATCAACAAAGTAGTAGAATCTTATTCTTAATAGCATCTACTAGAAATCTGCTGTATTCTTTTCTGGAATGCATCAGACTGTATTTTTGGTGGAAATCCCTTTCTTTACTGTTTCTGTTTCATCTCATTAATAAATAACCTTAAATATAATGAAGCATATAGTACTCCCTCTTATTTGTGGAAGATACATTCTAAGATCACAGATGATACTGAATCTTATAGATGATAGAGTTTTTCTTATACATATACACAAAAATAATGTTTAATTCATAAAGTAAACACAGTAAGAGATTAGTAACTATCATTTAAATAGAACAATTATCACAATATTAAAGCTACTTGAAACTTTTGAGATATTTATGCTGGGAATTTTTACTTAATATTTTTGGGTTACAGTAAGTAAAAGTGTGAAAATCAAAATTACATATAAAGAATGGCTGAATCAAAAGTTCGTACACTTTGATTTACTGAATCACTGAAACATGAAAAATCAATCTCGTTTTATAGTTTAAATGAAGAATTTAACCTTTATGAATATTGTTTTTATGTTCTAAAATGTTTTCTATTTTTCCTATATATATATATATATATATATATATATACATATATATATATTATCCCAGCCACATACAGTTTCCCCTTTTTCCTCTACTCCCAGTCCTTCCCCCACCCTACTTTCTGTTCCCACACCACAATCCACTCCTCTTTTCTGTTTAGGAAAGTACAGGCCTTAACAAAACATATATTAAGGATGGGCAGAGTGACCCAGATCCCAAGATTCAGTAAAAGAGTCAGAGATAGCCCCTGTTTCCACCGTTAAGAGTCCCACAAGAGGGCCAAGCTACACAACTGCCATATGTTTGCAGAGGGTCCAGGTGGGTCCCATGCAGGCTCCCTGGTTGTCACTTCAGTCTCCATGAGCTCCTATGAGCCCAGGCTGGTTGATGCTGTGATTTTTCTCGTAATGTCCTTGACCCCATGATTCCTACAAACCCCCTCTTGAATATACCTTTTTATATATCATCTGTGATTTTATTTATTATCTATGAAAAAATTAGAGCATCCATAAAGTATCCATGTCTCAAATCTTGAACTGCTTCATAACAGTTATACCACATTTTCACATTTACCAGAAAGAAGAATTCAAGGTGAGAAGAAACAAAAGCATTAGCTGATGGAAAAAAAAGCAACAAATAAAATTACCAGGAAAATAGCTCCTTCTTAGGTCTTAGAAATGGAACTATGAAATGGAAGACTCTTAAAATGGAAGCTTATTGGCTTCAGGCTAAATCCATCTCTGTCAATATGGCATACCTACTTCTGGCATTACTATGAATGTGGAAGTTTTTATATCTCACAGCCTTGGTTTTAATTTTCTGTTTGCTTCTGGTACATGAATATTTCCTTTTCTTACTTTTAAGCTAGTGATGATATAAAATGTTTCTGCTTTGCATTTTGTCTGGATTTTGTGCAGTGAGAAAGGGAGCTTCATATGTAACTCAATTTACGCCTTATGTTTACATATTTTATTTTATATTGTATTCCAAATTTATTTTTATTTTTTAAATTTTTTATTATTTTTTAAAAGAAAACAAACTATCTTTATTCATTTTACATAGAAATCCTATTCCCACTCCCTCCCTTCCTCCTACCCTCTCCAGTTACCCTCCCCACCCTCCATCCACTCCTCAGAGAGGGTAAGGTACATAGCTTTGGGGAAGGTCCAAGGCCATCCCTACTATATCTAGGCTGAGCAAGGTATCCATCCAAAGAGAATAGGTTCCACAAAAGCCAGTACAAGCAGTAGGAATAAATCCTGGTGCCACTGCCAGTGGCTTTGCAGTCTGCCCCAGTCATAACTGTTACCAACATTCAGAGGGACAAGTTTGAAAGTATGCTGTTTCCTTTTCTGTCTGGTTGGAGTTGGTAAGCTCCCATTAGCTCAGGTAAACTGTTTCAGAGGGTGTATCTATCAAGGTCTTGACCTCTTTGTTCATATTTTCACTCCTCCCCCTCTTCAACTGGACTTTGGGAGCTCAGTCCAGTGCTCTGCTGCAGGTCTCTGCCTCTGTTTTTGTCAGTTGCTGGATGAAGGTTCTATGGTGATATTTAAGATATTCATCAGTCTGACTATAGGGCAAGGTCACCCTCTCCTCTATTGTTTAGGGTCCTAACTGGGGTCATCCTTGTCGATTCCTAGGAATTTCTATAGTGCCAGGTTTCTTGTTAACCTCATAATAACTCCCTCAATCAAAATATCTTTTTCCTTGGTCTCATTCCTATTCTTCCTCCATCTTAACTATCCCATTCCCTCACGTTCTCCCTATTTCTCTTCTCCCCTTGTCTTCCCATTCTGCACCCACCCCAATGCTCCCAATTTTGTCAGGCGATCTTGTCTGTTTCCCATTTCCAGGTAGATCTTGCAGGAGGAGGGCCAGTTTGTCCTGGCTGCCCGAACTGAAATAACCACACAGAAATTGTATTAATTAAATCACTGCTTGTCCCATTAGCTCTAGCTTCTTATTGGCTAACTATTACATCTTAATTTAACTCATTTCTGTTAATCTGTGTATCACCACGTGGCAGTGGCTTACCTGCTAAGTTTCAGCATGTCTTACTCTGACAAAGGATCTATGGCATCTCCTGACTATGCCCTTCTTTCTCCCTGAATTCAGTTCCATCTCCCTGCCTACCTAAGTTCTTCCCTATTAACAGGCCAAGGCAGTTATTTATTCATTATCCAATACAAGCAACACATAGACAGAAGGACCTCACACACCATTTCCATTTTTCTGTTTAAACAAAAAGGAAGGCTTTAACATAGTAAAATTACATATAACAAAACATATCAAGCAAGAATTGAAGTTACAATATTTATATCTACTTTATCTTTTATCATAACTAAGAAAACTATATCTATTCTTCAACTCCATCAAAGACTCCAGGAGGATATAATATTATCTAAGTAAACAGGAAGTGCATTGTAAGCAACTTCCAAAACTCTAGGAATGACAGAGACGTCTTGCTGCCCAAAGTTTTTCTGTACCACTGGGGCATCCATCTTCAGCCCACAGGCCCATAGTATCTCACAGACTTTTCTACGAAGCAGGAAATTTCAAAGACAGTTCCACCTATACTGGAAGTTTGTCTGTCACATTTTTTCTGTATCCTGCAGAATGTCTTGCAGACTCTTTTATGAAGCAGGAACCCAACGGATCATCTCACCTTTAGGCAAGTTCAGCAGTCATTTCTCTGCCAGTCCTGCATGTCTAGTGAAGCAGTCCAAGCAAGAGCAGTTTCTTGCCCAAATGGCTAATCAACTCCATAAGGAGCATCTTCAATGTCCATCATTCTTTTGAAGTAGCTTGTGCTGCCAGGAGCAGATGTGTCTTTCCATCATAAAAAGTCCTAAATTATTAAAACATTTAAATGCCATATTCTGAAGGTCTCTGAAAGATTTAAATAATACCTATCTAACCAAAATATATCCCTCTACATCTAGAAAATCTAACTAACATGACTACAAGTTTAACTATTATAGATGAGTATCTATTAACTTATATTTCTTAATTATACATTACATTTTTAAATGAGCTACACAAGTACAATACCTTAATCAAGATCAGAAAAAAATATACATACAACAAAATTTACCTTAAATTTGTATCAATAAACCAAGATCCATATCAATACAAATTATTAATATCTATATAATACCCCCTTTAAATGTAAACAAATAATTAATTATAAACAATATTTGAGAATATGGGTGGAGTAATTTCTCTCCAAACTGCTCCCTGCTGTTTGGGGGTGCTGTTAATCAGGTTTTTTATGGTGTATCCTCTGTACTAGGTTTATCTCAGTCAGCAATTATTTTCTTTGTGGGAGTGTTCACAGCAACCTTTCAGGGGGTCTTGTCCAATGAAACCATATTGGTCTAGAAGCAATACACAGGTTCTCATCTTCTGTGAAAATAAAAGAACCTCTTTTCTAAAGCACCATATCCTTAGACACAAATTCTGAAGTCAAGATACCTTTATAATACACATTCTGGTTTAGCTTAACAGCCCATACAATGAAGTGTCTCTCTGTACTTAGCTCCTTCACAGCCAAAAAATTTGAAGAAAACACAATAATATACATAACCCAAACTGTCTGTGAATTTTCAACTTTTAAGTAGCTTATTTTTCTTTACTCATTTTAATCTATGACTATCTGTACTCTATTTCTTTAAAGACTCTACCCTTTTTTAAAGGCATTAAATTTATTTTATGATCCTCTATACACTTTTACTTTTCTCTTCCAAGCCTATATACATTTATACAACACTGTGACCTATTTAGAGGTCTTTTTTGTCTGAATAGGTCCTATTGTGAATCTCTAATTCTTTACTGTCCAGGAGCACTTCTTATGGTACTTCCTGTTTGCCTGCTCAGTCTAAAACTGAAGCTGTGCTATTACTATGATATATATGGTAGTTCCTGTTGGTTCTGCACAGTCCAACATGGTGGAGCTGCTTGTACCTCTGAGCCACAGATACTACCCCAGTCTCAAGGACACAGCCAGTCCATGTCACCATTAAGCAAGCTGCATCAGTCTGCTCACAAACCCCATTCAAATGCTCCATCTCCCAAAAGAGCCATAGGTCACACTGGCAGCATAGCCCAGAATGCCAACATTTTAAAACCACCACTTTTTTCCTCCTACAGCTGAGTCAGGAAAATCTCTCTTAAAGGAGCTGAGGAAAGCTGCCAGCAAACAGCAAGAAGCTGTGTTAAACTGTGTATTCTTTTGTCTAGAGAATTCAAGTTCTCTCAGGTTTTACATGGAGTTAATTGACCATGTTGGAGTGCCAATTTGTAGGAGGAAAGCCTGACTGTTTGTCCTGGCTGCCCAGAACTGAAATAACCACACAGAAATTGTGTTAATTAAATCAATGCTTGGCCCATTAGCTCTATCTTCTTATTGGCTAACTCTTACATCTTAATTTTACCCATTTCTATTAATCTGTGGTTCGCCACATGACAGTGGCTTACTGGCTAAGTTTCAGCATGTCTTATTCTGGGAAAGGATCCATGGCATCACCTGACTCCACCCTTTGTTCTCCCTGCATTTAGTTCCATCTCCCTGCCTACCTAAGTTCTGCCCTATCAATAGGCCAAGGCAGTTTATTTATTCGTTAACCAAGAAAAGCAACACACAGACAGAAGGACCTCCTATATGAGGATCTAGGTATATTTTCCTTAGGTTTGCCCTTGTTGCTTGGCTTCTATAGGATCATGACCTAGAGGCTCAGTGTTCTTTGCTTTACAGCTAGTACTCACTTATGAATGAGTACATACCATGTTCATCTTTCTGGGTCTGGGTTACCTCAGTCAGGATCGATATTTTCTAGTTCTATGTATTTGCATGCAAATTTCAAGATGTCATTGTTTTTTTACTGCTGAGTAGTACTCTAATGTGTAAATGTGCCACATCTTTATTCATTCTTCAGTTGAGGGGCATCTAGGTTGTTTTCAACTATTACAAGAGGATCCTATTCTCTTTGGATGTAAACCTTGCTCAACCTAGATGTAGTAGGGACCACCCACCTCCATCCAGGTCTATTAAGGTGAGCATCCAAACTACCTGGGCTCCCACAAAGCCATTACGTGCAATAGGATCAAGAACCCATAGGTTCATAATGCTGCTATGAACATAGTTGAACAAATGTCCTTGTAGTATAATTGAGCACCTTTGGGTATATGCCCAAGGGCGGTGGTATTGCTGGGTACTAAGGTAAGTTGATTCCCAATTTTCTGAGAAGCTGCCATACAGATTTCCAAAGTGGTTGTACAAGTTTGCATTCCCACCAGCAATGGAGGAGTGTTTTCCTTACTCTACATCCTTGCTAGCATAAGTTATCATTGATGTTTTTCATCTTGGCCATTCTGGCTGGTGTAGGATGGTATTTCAGAGTCGTTTTGATTTGCATTTCCCTGATAGCTAAGGATTTTGGACATTTCCTTGAGTGTCCTTCAGCCATTTTAAATTCTTCTGTTGAGAATTCTGTTTAGTTCAGTACCCCATTTTTAATTGCGTAATTCAGAAATTTGATATCTAACTTCTTGGGTTATTTTTTTCCTTGAAATGTTTATTTTATTTTTTTATTAATTAATTTATTAAATTATTAAAGATTTCTGCCTCTTCCCCGCCACCACCTCCCATTCCCTCCCCCTCCCCCAATCAAGTCTTCCTCCCTCCTCAGCCCAAAGAGCAAGCAGGTTTCTCTGCCCTGTGGGAGGTCCAAGGACCACCCACCTCCATCCAGGTCTATTAAGGTGAGCATCCAAACTACCTGGGCTCCCACAAAGCCATTACGTGCAATAGGATCAAGAACCCATTGCCATTGTTCTTCAGTTCTCAGTAGTCCTCATTGTCCGTTATGTTCAGCGAGACCGGTTTTGTCCCATGCTTTTTCAGACCCCGGCCAGCTGGCCTTGGTGAGTTCCTTGGGTTATTTTTTTATATATATATTTTAGAGATCAGTCCTCTGTGTGATGTGGGGTTGGTAAAGATCTTTTCCCATTCAGTAGGCTGCCTTTTTGTCTTATTGACTGTGTCTTTGCTTTACAGAAGCTTCTCAGTTTCAAGAGGTCTCATTTATTTATTGTTGCTCTCAGTGTCTGTGCTACTGGTGTTATATTTAGAAAGTGGTCTCCTATGTCAATTCATTGAAGGCTACATTCCAATCTTTCTTCTATAAGGTTCAATGTAGTCAGATTTATATTGAGGTCCTTAATCCATTCGGACTTGAGTTTTGTTCACTGAGACAGTTTGCTTGAGCTAATGGGAGCTCACCAACTCCAACTGAACTGGGAGTGAACGAGCATGGGAACAACCAAGCCTATCTGAAGGGGGTTGACAGCTGGGGCAGACTAAGGGGCCACTGATAGTGACACTGGGATGTGTCTCTACTTGCATATACCGGCTTCATGGGATCCTATTCTCTTTGGATGTAAACCTTGCTCAACCTAGATGTAGTAGGGAGGGCCTTGGACTTTCCACAGGGTGGAGTTCATGGCACTTCCTTAGGGTTGGACGGGGGGGGGTCTGTGGAGGGAGAGGGAAGGGAATGGGAGGAGGGGAGAGAGTGGGAATTAGGATTGGAATTTTTGTGACGACGTAAATGAATGAAGACAGATTATAAAAATATATACAGCTTTAATAGGGAAATAGACTTACAGGACCACAGGTTCCCGCAGAGAACAGGAAAAGCAGAGAAAAGAGACTGCTGGGATCATGCCCGGCAGATTTATCAGTAAACATTAGCCCGAGGTGAATATGCCCCCAATGGGTGGGGCTATATCCCTACATCTCCCCCTTTTGTCTAAATAAGATAGAACTAAACCAAATACAACTATATACAATAATAATAAATAATAAATATAACAAATAATATTGAGAACAAAAGTTTTGCTAAACATTCTATCTCAAGGAGTCTAAATAACATAGAGAGTAACTACAATTATATAATCTTCAACTCCGTCAAAGATCTGAGAAGGGAATAAATATTACTTAACAAACGAGAGATATCCAAAATGTGCAACAATTGACAGAGACAGCTGACTACCTGGGCAATCACACAAAGTCTCGTTTGCAATGTTGAGTCAACCAACTTTGACTAAGGCCTAACATAACTGACATACTATTCTTAGAACTATCCTACCCTGTCTTGGCAGGATAAGACAATCCTGTTTCATCCACTTAGGGATATTCTGTATCTTTGTCAGAAGTTGAGGTATGGGCTTTTCTTAACCCAAAGGCCAGTTCTGCCAAGAAGACAAGCTCCCAGTGGAGTGTCTTTGGTGCTCAACGTTCTCTCGGGAGTAGAGTGGCGTTGCCAGGAGTAATTGTGTCTCGTTGGCACAGAAATTTTAGGTTAGATTAAAGGCCATTTTCTACAGCTCTTCAAAGAGGCTGAAGATCATACTATCTATACTAAATATAATCTCTATGTAACTAAAAGACCTGATAAACTTAAAAATAAATATGACAAACATATAATTCTCAATACCTATCTAACTTGAAGACTAAAAGAATAAACAACTGTGCAATATATGAAGACAATGATCTTCAACTGTAAACAATGTCATAGTATCAGAGGTAGAAATGTACATTGTAATATGGTAGATGTATCAATACAATATAGACAAAGTTATAAGCATACTCATACAAAAATAGAGGTAGGATCACTCACATTCAATATTCAATATATCAATATACAAGAAACAGTACCAATACAATTTTCTATAAACAGTAATTCACAAATACCAATCATCCCATAAAACCAGTTAATCCCCCTTCTTCTTCCTCTTCTTCTTTTTTTTTTAAATACCCCTAAGTCCATAAAAATATCACCCCGTCCCCTCAACCCTAAACCAACCACTAAAAGATGTCCCTAACCCTGAGGGCAAACTCTGTTGGGAGAGGGGATGTTGTCCTCTAAGATTGCTTCTAGCTGACACGGGGGCGACGTTCTTCTTAGGGGGTCCTGTGAAAGCAAATGTTGGTAAAATTCCCAATTTAACCTTTGACCTAAGAAAATTGTAACTAGTCTCAGAGCGTTTTGAGAAGGTCCGGCCAGAGTGTTGTCAAAAATGTGCACCATTCGAAATTGTCTCATGTAGTTGGTACCAAAAAACAGGTCTAATATTAGCGCCCTAAAAAAAAAATTCATGACGTCATAAAAACCAGATTGAGTTGATGTCGTGGGGCCCCATCTGCATCCTGGAAACTTCAAAGATTACTTTAGGAAAATTTGTTGCTTGTTATTGGAAATTTAAACATTAACAACAAGGACATATACTGACATATAAAGAAAGACACAGATATGAGGAAAGGCAAAGAAAGTTTAAGACATATATATAAAAAAATTAATACTTACAGAACATGTCCATCCATCAGTAATTAAATATTCAGGGTCCCTTAAATTCTTTGAAGATGGGTATTTTCCTGTGGAGATAAGAAGAGAACCCTGCCCCCAACCTATCTGTATTACTTACCATCAGTATGATTGCCACCCATGTGATTGAATTGTTATTTATCTTTCCCAACTGGCTTCTCTTCACCAAAACGAACCTTTATCAATTTTGACGGTATCCACAATTTTTCGTCACCTGTGGAGACAAGAGCAAATCCCCTTCCCCAACGCAGCACATCTCCTGGCTTCCATTGTGAGGTCAGCACATCCTTGAAATAAACTGATTGATTTAGTTCAGTAGACTTTTCCATTATCCAATGTCTTTCTGCAGCCGATGTTCCCTTCTCATTAGCATTGAGAAAATTCAAGAATAACAAAGCATTATGTAACCTATTGCTGGGGGTGTTTTCCATCCCTTTCTGTTTGTTCAACATATCCTTTATAGTTCGATTTGATCTTTCTATGACTGTTTGACCTGTAGGATTGTATGGTATACCTGTAACATGCTTGATATTGTAATAATCAAAAAACCATTTCATTTTCCTAGCAACATAAGCAGGACCATTATCTGTCTTTATTTGTGTAGGTATACCCATGATAGCCATGACTTCTAATAAATGAGTGATTATTGAATCAGCATTTTCTGAACTTAAAGCCGTTGCCCACTGAAAGCCTGAATACGTGTTAATGGTGTGATGAACATATTTTAATTTGCCAAATTCTGCAAAGTGGAACACATCCATCTGCCAGATTTCATTCCTTTGGGTGCCCTTTGGATTAGCCCCTGCAGGCAGTGGCGTTTGGTTATAGAAAGAGCAAGTAGGGCATTTCTTTACAATCTCCTTAGCTTGTTGCCATGTAATAGAAAACTCTTTCTTCAAACCTTTGCTATTAACATGATGTTTTTTATGAAATTCAGAGGCTTGTAGCACACTACCAATCAATAATTGATCAATTTCTGCATTACCTTGTGCTAGAGGACCTGGCAGACCCATATGGGATCGGATGTGTGTTATGTACATAGGGCAAAACCTGTTCCTAATCAAATCTTGCACCTGGATAAACAAAGAGGTTAGTTCTGTATCATCAGGTATAAATTCAGCAGTTTCAATATGTAAAATAACTCTTTCTGCCTATTGTGAATCAGTAACTATATTAATAGGTTCTTTAAAATCCCTTAGCACCATAAGAATGGCATAAAATTCTGCCTTCTGGACAGAATCATAAGGACTTTGTTCCACCTTACCCAAGTCTTCTGATTTGTAATTTGCCTTCCCTGATTTATTGGCATCAGTATAGAATGTACGGGCTCCAGTTATTGGAGTATCACAGACGATTCGAGGAAGGATCCAAGAAGTTCTCTTTATGAAGTTAAGCCTCTTGCTTTTTGGATAGTTGTTATTAATGTCTCCCAAAAAATTAGCACAAGCTCTTTTCCATGGTTCATTATCTTCCCATAATTTCTTTAGTTCATCAGCAGTGAAAGGCACTATAATTTCTGCTGGGTCTATGCCTGCTAGTTGACGAAGTCTCAACTTGCCTTTTATAATTAACTCAGAGACTTTTTCCACATAAGTTTTGAGTTTCTTACTTGGTTTATGTGGTAAAAAGATCCATTCTAAGATAATATCATCTCTCTGCATTAAAATTCCTGTAGGGGAAATTTTTGAT
Source organism: Chionomys nivalis (assembly GCF_950005125.1). NCBI lineage: Eukaryota > Metazoa > Chordata > Mammalia > Rodentia > Cricetidae > Chionomys > Chionomys nivalis. The sequence goes on along the minus strand of NC_080112.1, from coordinate 77,539,768 downwards.
GGTAGTATGATGAGAATACAATCGAGCTCTGGATTTACCCTGTCCACATGTGCCTGTTGTAATTTTTCCTCAATCATTGTCAGTTCCTTTTCTGCTTCAGCTGTTAATTCTCTGGGACTGTTTAAATCTTTGTCACCATCCAAGGTTTTGTTCAAATGAATTATTAGATCAGGTGTTATCCCAATAGCTGTCCGTAGACTGGAAATGTCCCCTAACAGTCTTTGAAAGTCATTAAGAGTCCGTAGGCGATCTCTCCGAATTTGTGCCTTTTGTGTCTTAATTTTTTGCAAACCTATTTTATAACCTAAATAATTAACAGAATCTCCCTTCTGAATCTTTTCAGGAGCAATTTGTAATCCCCATTTAGGTAAAAGTATTTTTATTTCTTCAAACAGTCTGTTCAAGGTATCCATGTTTGAATCGGATAACAAAATGTCGTCCATATAACGATATACTATCGATTTTGGAAATTTCTTGCGTATTATTTGCAATGGTTGATTCACAAAATATTGGCACAGGGAGGGGCTATTTAACATACCGTGGGGGAGGACGGCCCAGTGGTACCTCCTCGAAGGTTGAGAATTATTATAAGTAGGCACTGTGAAGGCAAATTTTTCTCTATCTTCTTTTTGTAAAGGTATAGTGAAAAAACAATCCTTTAAATCAATAACTATGAGAGGCCATCCTTTTGGCAATAAAGAGGGCAAATGAATTCCAGATTGCAGAGGGCCCATAGGTTGAATAACCTTGTTGATAGCCCTGATGTCTGTTACCATTCTCCATTTACCTGATTTTTTCTTAACTACAAATACAGGAGAATTCCAAGGGCTGTAGATTCTTCTATATGTCCAGCATCTAATTGCTCTTGTACCAACTGTTCTAAAGCCTGTAACTTTTCCTCAGCTAAAGGCCATTGCTTTGTCCATATTGGTTTCTCAGTCAACCATTTTAAAGACAAGGCTGTTGGTATCTCTGAAGGGACATCAATTGCTTGTTCTAGTACAGCCCGAATGGCCGCTTTTCTCTGTTTGTAATATCTTTTAATATTATTCTCAGAAATACAGGCTCTAGAAGTAGCAGGAATGTTAATTTGGGTATTCCATTGTTGTAATAGGTCATGACCCCATAAATTCATTGCAATATTGGCTACATATGGCCTTAATTTTCCTATTTGTCCCTCTAGTCCTATACATTCAACCCATCTTGTGCTCTGCCTTACTTGAGATAGGGCTCCAATTCCCAGGAGCTGAACATTTACATTCTGAAGAGGCCAATACGGATGCCAAGATTCTGGGGTAATGATACTTACATCAGCACCTGTGTCCAGCAGGCCAGTAATAAAAATGCCATTTACACACACTCTCAGCTTTGGTCTTTGATCATTTATAGAAGTTTGCCAAAACATATGGAATTCATCTTTCTGATCATTATTGCTTGTAACAGTAGGCATGGGGCTTCCTAATTGTCCTGACGAGTCACGTTCTCTGTAGTAACTGGAAATGACTGAACCATGTTTGCCATGGGGGCCTGTGAGGACCCCCTCTCACGTTTCCCGTCTGTATCAGGTTGCCTTGTCTATCTCTTGTAGACCTGCACTCATTCGTCCAATGTCTGCCTTTTCCACATCTTCTACATAAACCTGAAGGCTGAGTCCTCCTATTTCTGTTATTTCTAGAAGATGCATTATTATTATTTCTGAAAATCTGTTGTCTACAATTCCTTTTCATATGACCCATTTTGCCACAATTAAAACATTTGGTATTCTGATGTCTCCTTTTACCATTGGAAATTGCTTCTTCTACCCATGCTTCAGTACCATAGTCAAATGTATCAACATTCAGTGTATGCAAGACCCATTCTTCCAATGGCGCTGATCTGAGCTTTAAAGGTTCCAAAATCCTTTTGCATTCCACATTTGCATTTTCATAAGCCAAAGACTTGATCATTATACATCTTGCTTCTGGGTCAGATATCCCTATTTGTACAGCTTTAGTTAGTCTTTGTAAAAAGTCACTAAAGGGTTCTCTCTGACCCTGTTTAACTCTGACAAATGATTCCATTCTCTGTCCTGGGTCTTGCACCCTATCCCAAGCCCTTAAGGCTGCTGTAGTACACATGGAGAGTGTGTTTTCATCCAAATTAGCTTGTTCCTGAGGGTCAGAAAATAGCCCCTCTCCTAGAATTTGATCTAGGGAAATCTCAATTCCCTTTGCTCTTTCCTGCTGTTCTAAAAGTCTAGCCTCTTGCCTGAATAAGCATTTCCATTTCAATTGCAGTCCACTCTCAAGGACAGCAAAGCTCAGTTGTAACCAGTCAGAGGGAATGACTTTATTTGTTGTGGCCCAAGATCTTAGCATCTCTTTAACAAAAGAGGCATTCATCCCAAAAGTCATTACAGCCTGTTTAATTTCTTTGAGATCATTCATACGGACATGTTCCCATGTATCTTCCTTGATGACCCTAGGGTTTCTGGAACCAACAACTTTCTCTGTTGTTACTACTGGAAAGGCAGGTAGAACTGTAGGTAGAGCTTTGTGGGAATTGTCCCGGAGAGATTTACCCACAGATGTAGTTAAAATTTGCCTTTCTACCTCTTGCTCTTCTTCCTCAGAATTTAGAAATTCCTCAATCTTTTCAATTCTATTCACCATTGCCTTCTGTAATGTCTGAATCTCCTGTCCAGAATTATGTTCTAAAGCCTTCATTGAGGATTCTAAAGTATGAAGTTTGTCCATTAGAGATAACATCTCATCTTTGGATATAATTTTTATAGCATAAACCGTGCCTTCTTGTATTGACAATCTTTCCGCCAATCTGTCATAAGCTTTAGACAAAATCCGATTGTCACATTCAGCAGTTTTGATTCTCTCAGTTAATGTTTCAGTTCCTACTGAAAGGGACTGAAGCTTACAATCCAAATCAGCTGTTCCCTCTTCCATAGTAATGAATTTCTCCTTAACATCAGCCTGTACCTCTTCTAAATTTTGTTCAGTTTGTTGAATTGTGTTAAACAAAGATCTGTTCTCTGCCTGGAGAACTTCAAACTGATTTTTGAGAAGATTGTTCTCATTCTCAATTGTTTTTAAGCGTTCAACCTCGTCTCGTAAAGACTTTATCATATTTCTACTATCAAACCATATAGTACCAAGGAAAACTACGAATCCAAGAAAGATCCATATCTGTGGGTTGACAGACACTTCTTGTAAAATCTCCCACATGGTACAATTGAAAAGGATGTTAAAGTCTTGAATGGTAATATTTTCAGACATTTTTCTTATTTATAAAAGAAAATTATTTACCTGTAATGACGTTTTCCTGCCAGTGGTGGTGAAAGAAATGCACCTGAGTCCACGTGGTCTAAGCCAGAGCCAGTCTGAAACAATTAACTCAAAACAAAAATTATTGTACTGCCTGAGAAGGGAAGGGGTCACTTTGTCTGCTGCTTTGGCGGCTTTTGCTTCAAAACCGCAGGTGCTTCCGTTAATTCAGGCAGTGAGGCTTTGGAAGGCAAGCAGGGAGCAGTTAACTGCTCTGTGGGGGTCGCTGCTCTGCGACTGTATCTTGGCCTGGAGTGGGGGAAGGGAAAGCGAGTAGGGAACACGTTGTGAAAGCTAGCAGGCTATGCTCGACCAATCTCACTTCCTGAGCTCCGGTAACTAACTTGCTCACAAAGGCTGGGAAAGATGGAGCTTGTGCTCCCCCGTGCTGGGGCGGGGGCAAAATAGCCCGACGTTGGACGCCAAATGTGACGACGTAAATGAATGCAGACAGATTATAAAAATATATACAGCTTTAATAGGGAAATAGACTTACAGGACCACAGGTTCCCGTGGAGAACAGGAAAAGCAGAGAAAAGAGACTGCTGGGATCACACCCGGCAGATTTATCAGTAAACATTAGACCAAGGCAAACATGTCCCCAATGGGTGGGGCTATATCCCTACATTTTTTGTAAGGAATAAAAAAGGAAAAAATCAAACATTCTGAAAGCAAAAAAAAAAAAAAAGAAAGAAATACATTTTTATTGATTTTTATTGAGCTCTACATTTTTCTCTGCTCCCCTCCCTGCCTCTCTCTTCCCCTTTCAATCCTCCTCCAAGGTCCCCATGCTCCCAGTTTACTCAGGAGATATTATCTTTTTCTACTTTCTACTTCCTGTGCAGATTATATCTATGTAAGTCTCTCTTAGTGTCACATTGTTTTCTAAGTTCTCTGGGGTTGTGGTTTGTAGGCTGGCTTTCTTTGCTCTATGTTTAAAAACCACCTATGAGTGAGTACATGTGATAATTGTCTTTCTGTGTCTGGGTTACCTTACTCAAAATAATGTTTTCTAGCTCCATCTATTTGCCTGCAAAATTCAAGATGCCATTTTTTTCTGCTGTGTAGTACTCCATTGTATAAATGTACTACATTTTTGTCATCCAATTTTCAGGCAAGGGGTATTTAGGTTGTTTCCAGGTTCTGGCTATGACAAACAAAGTTGCTATGAAAATAGTTGAGCACATGTCCTTGTGGCATGATTGAGCATCCTTTGGATATATACCCAAAAGTATTACTGGGTCTTGAGGAAGGTTGTTTTCTAATTTTCTGAGAAATCGCTACACTGACATCCAAAGGGGTTATACCAGTTTGCATTCCCACCAGCAATGCAGAAGTGTTCCCTTTTTCCCACAACCACTCCAGCATAAGTTGTCATCAGTGTTTTTGATCTTGGCCATTCTTACAGGTATAGATGGAATATCAGAGTTGTTTTGATTTGTATTTCTCTGATGACTAAGGATGTTGAAAATTTCCATAAGTGTCTTTCAGCCATTTTAGATTCCTCTGTTAAGAGATCTCTGTTTAGGTCTGTACTCCATTTTTTATTGGATTATGTGATATTGTGGTGTACAATTTATTGAGTTCTTTGTATATTTTGGAGATCAGACCTCTGTCTGATGTGGGGTTAGTGAAGATGTTTTCCCATTCTGTAGGCTGTTGTTTTGTCTTGTTGACCATGTCCTTTGCTTTACAGTTTTATGAGTTTCTATTTATTAATTGTTTCTCTCAGTGTCTGTGCTGCTTGGGTTATATTTAGGAAGTGGTTTCCTGTGCCAGTGCGTTCAAGTGTACTTCTCAGTTTCTCTTCTATAAGGTTCAGTGTGGCTGGCTTTATGTTGAAGTCTTTGATCCATTTGAACTTGAGTTTTATGCATGGTGAGAGATATGGTTCTATTTTTATTCTTCTACATGTTGATATCTAGTTATGCCAGCACCACTTTTAAAACATGCTTTCTTTTTCATTTTTTCCATATTTTTTGCTTCTTTATCAAAGATCAGGTGTTTGAAGATATGTGGATTGATATCCCAGTCTTCTAATTGGTTCCATTGGTCCCCCTGTCTGTTCTTATGCCACTACCAGGCTGTTTTCAGTACTGTAGCTCTGTCATAGAGTTTGAAGTCAGGGATTGTGATGCCTCCAGAAGTTCTTTTATTGTGCAGCATTGTTTTGTCTATCATCGGTTTTTTGCTTTTCCATATGAAGTTGAGTACCATTCTTTTGAGGTCTTTGAAGACTTTTTCTGGGATTTTGATGGTCATTGTGTTGAATCTATAGATTACTTCTGTTAAGATTGCCATTTTTACTATGTTAATACTACCTACCCAAGAGCATGGGGGATCTTTCTACTTTCTGGTGTCTTCTTCAATTTCTTTCTTCAAACATTTAAAGTTCTTGTCATATAAGTCTTCCACTTGTTTGGTTAGAGTTACTCTGAGATGTTTTATGCTATTTGTGGCTATTGTGAAGAGTGTTGATTCTCTGATTTCTTCCCCAGCCCTTTTATCATCTGTGTATGGGAGGGCTACTGATTTTTTTGAGTTAATCTTGTATTCTGATACATTTCTGAAAGTGTTTATGAGTTGTAGATGTTTCCTGGTAGAATTTTTGGGATCACTTATGTAAACGATCATATTATCAGCAAACAGTGAGAATTTGACTTCTTTTTTTCCAATTTGTATCCCCTTGATCTACCTCCCTTTCATGTCTTATTGCCCTAGCTAGGACCTCAATAACTATACTGAATAGATATAGAGAGAGTGGACAACCTTGTTTGTTCCTGATTTCAGTGGAAATGCTGGGAGTTTCTCTCCATTTAGCTTGATGTTTGCTGTAGGCTTGCTGTATATTGCCTTATTTATATTTAGGTATGTTCCCTGCTCACTCCAAGGCCTTTATCATGAAGGGATATTGTATTTTGTCTAATGCTTTTTGGGCATCTAATGAGATGATCATGTGGTCTTTAATTTTCAGCTTGTTTATATGGTGGATTACGTTGACAGAATTTGTATATGGAACCATCCCTGCATCTGTGGGATGAAGCCGACTTGATCATGTTGAATGATTTCTGATGTCTTCTTGGATTCGATTTGCTAGTATTTTATTTACTATTTTTGTATCAATGGTCATGAGTGAAACTGGTCTGTAACTCTCTTTCTTAGTAATGTCTTTCTATGGTTTGGGTATCAGGGTAATTGTAGCCTCATAAAAAGAGTTTTTCAATGTTCTCTCCATTTCTATTGTGTGGAATAATTTGAGGTGTATTGATATTAGTTCTTCTTGAAAGTCTTGTAGAATTCTGAGCTGAAACCATCTGGTCCTGGGCTTTTTTGGTCAGGAGACTTTTGATGACTGTTTATATTTCTTTAACAGTTATAGGTCTGTTTAATTTGCTTATCAAGTCTTTATTTAATTTCGGTAAGTAATATTTATCCAGAAAGTTGTCCATTTCCTTCAAGTTTTCCAATCTTGGGGAGTACAGGTTTTCAAAATATGACCTGATAATCCTCTGTATTTCCTCTGTGTCTGTTGTTATGTCCCCCTTTTCATTTCTGATTTTGTTAATTTGGATATTTTCTTTCTGCCTTTTGGTTAGTTTGGATAAATGTTTGTCCAGTGGTAGAATGCCTTGCCCAGTCTTGATGCAGGGGGCAAGGGAGCTTGGTCCGGCCTCAACTTGATATGCTATACTTTGTTGACTCCCATGGGAGGTCTTGCCCCCTTTGAATGGAGACAGAGGGGGAGTGTATTGGGGGCTAGATAGGAGGTATAGGAAGAAACAGGAGAGGAGCAAGGGAAAACTGTGGTTGGTATGTAAAATTAGTTGATTGATTAATTAATTAGTTTAAGAAATTTGTTGCCTGTAAACCGTTTATAGAGTATTATACAGTATTCTGTTGATACAACCCAAATCGAAGAAGATATGTATTTACTGTAAACTGATGTGATATTTCACTTAATGCCTAGGGTATATTGTAGGTTATAATTTTATAGCTTGTTTAATAACGTCCTTAACCATCAGTTTCTACTTCTTTCTCCACTACTTTTTTGTTCTTCTTCACAGCTATACACAATTGATTGTCAAAACCAGCTTTTTATAGGTCCTGGCATACTAACACTAGTCAAACAATTTTTGGAGAAACTGTTAGATTGCAATCTCCACCCCCAAAGAAAGAAAGAAAAAAGAGGTAGGGAAGGATGAAAATGAAAAGAAAAAAATTCCAAGTAGTAGGAAAGATTTTTTAGAAAATCTTTATATATTTTCAGCAAAAGTTTCACATATGGTTGTTTACTCTATGCATCCAGGGTCAGAATCCAATACTGAATTTATCCTAGAGTTATGTAGTTGAGACAGTTTTCTAGCAAGCAATAAGCTATTTTGAGAAAGGAGCACTTTTAATTAATTTACAAGGATGAACTATAGGGCTATCAAAGGACCATTTATTCAGTCTTGTCCAGCTCAATCTTATTCTTTCTCATACATAGCCTGTGTGTATACATTTTTGAAAAGTGAGATTCTGCCATATATGTCAAGCAACTTGGACAACTGGGCTGAGTGACCTAGACAAATTTTCTCTTTTAATCCTTGCCACAACCTTATGAAAGTTATTTTTTCTATTCTAGGTATATTGTAGTTGCATCAGTTGGGTTCAACAACTTTGCATTTTGGTTAGTAGTCATTTTCTATAATTGTCTCTATTGAAAAGATAAGTTTCCTTGATGAAGGCTGAGAACTACACTTATCTATGATTATAAGGACAAATATTTAGAATGTAGTTAAGGATTGTGCCAGTTAAGAACAGTGGCAATTATTTGTAGGTTCTCTACCAAGATCCTTGAATTCACTGGCCTCGGCTAGTTGACTCTTTTCAAGTACCAAGCCTGATTTCCCTCTTGTTGAGTGGGTCTTAAGTTCAATTAGAGAGCTGTTGGTTATCACCAAGGATAGGTTAACTAAAAAGGACTAAAGGAAGGAAATGAAAAGAATTTGAAAGTAGTCTGAAAGATTTTAGAAAATCTTGATTGATTTTCTTGATATATTTTCAAGCTGTTGGTTACTGCCACTATTGTACCCTTATCTTGCCATTGTGGTCACTGTTGTGTTTCAAAGGTGTCTTAGTTAGATTTTCTACTGCTGTGAAGAGACATCATGACCATGGCAACTTTTATAAAGGAAACCATTTAATTGGATGGCTTACAGTTCAGAGTTTCAATCCATTATCACCATGGTGGGACATGGCGCTGTGCAGGCAGACATGGTGCTAGAGAGGTAGTTGAAAGTTCTCCATCTTATGCGCCTTTTTCAGGTGACAGTTGGGCTCACTAGGAATGGCTTGAGCATGTATATGAGACCTCAGAGCCTGCCTCCGCAGTGACACAGTTCCTCCAATAAGACCACACCTAATCCAAAAATGCCACACCTCCTACTACTGCCTTTGGGGGCCATTTTCTTTCAAACTACCACAATAGACTCATAGCTGGGTAGGATTACTGGTCATTTACCTCCTTTGGAAGCTTGCACAACACCTTTTAGTACCATGAAAGGTAGTGCTCAGAGAGTGGGGCATTAAAGTGAGGCATAGCTCAGGTCTTCTGGGTACTGCATCTGAAATGCATGGTGTCTCTACCAATAGGGACTTGACTTCCACCTCTGGTGGGGTAACCCAGGGCAATAGTAATAGTCTCTATATGTTTCAGAGTCTTTTGGAAATCCCCGATCTGTTACAACTCAAAAGAGAGATTCTCATGCATGATGTTGAGGTTTCTGTTAAGTAGTCTATGGATCCTGTGGGGAGCATTGTCAGCCCAGATGGGGAAATTGTATATGTATGTTTATGTACTGACTTAAATGTATTGTAGGTATTTGAAGCAGATAATTAATAAGATTATTCCTTGTAACTTCCTCAGAAACTTTTACTTTGACTTTAGCCTTCTTTTGTATTTTTTCTTTCCTCTCTTCTTTCCCTAATGTATTCCAAACTCTCTACATCAATGGATCCCAACCTTCTTAATGCTGTGATACATTCATACAGTTTCTCACATTGTGGTGACCCCCAATCATAAAATTATTTTTGTTTCAGCTTCATAACTTTAATTTTGCTACTGTTATGAACTATAATGTAAATATCTGACAAGCAGGATACCTAGTATTTGACCCCTGTGAAAATGTCATTGGACCCTGAAAGGGATTGCAACCCATAGGTTGATAACCGCTGCTTTAGATGATGATAAACAAGAGGGAGAGTCAGTTCTCATACAACATGCTGATTTTTTTTCATTGTATTTTAAGTGATAAAACTGAAAGTGAAAATACAGGATCCTTAGTATTAAATAACTTAAAGAAAATCAAATAATTATATCAACTTTAGATTCAGATAAAAGCCTTTGTCTCCCCGAATGACTTTGGTAACATTTCATAGAGGGGATTACAGTTAAGTAGGCATCTGAAGAATAAGATGACATTCTTAGGAAAACAAAAGAAATATGGGAATAAGATTTAGGCAAACAGAAGACTCAAAGACATGAAACCATGTTTTAATTAATTCTTTTAAAATTAGAGTTCATTTTGACAGGGTGTAAAAGCATTCAGTAAAATGGCTAGATTTAAATGTGTGTGTGTGTGTGTGTGTGTGTGAGATGTAGTACATGAAAATACATGGGACAATGGGAGGAGAGGCCTAAAGGGAGGGGAGCCTGAACAAGAAAGGATAATAGAATATGTGTGACATGAAATCAGAAGGTGTGAGCTGTTTGGGAGAATCATCAAGAGAAGCCAGGGCAGCAGGAGAGGGCACTAGGGCCAGAGTAAGAGCAATCTATAATGCTACATGTTATAATAATGACAAATGAAAACCATTACTTTGTATCTAAACTAAAACAAAAATTTTTAATCCAAGCCAAGGGGATCAAAAAATCTGAAGAATTAAATAGCTGATATACCAGGTGTGCTGGCTAGTCTTATGTCAACTTGACACACAAACTAGAGTTACCTAAAAAGAAGGAAACCTCCAACTGAGAAAATGCCTCCATAAGCTCTGCCTGCAGACAAGCTGGTAGGGCATTTTCTTAGTTATTAATGAGGGAGGGCCTAGCCGTTGTGGGTGGTCCCAACCATGGACTGGTGACCCTGAGTTCTAGAAGAAAGCAGGTGGAACAAGTCATGGAAGTAAGCCAATAAGTAGCACCCCTCCATGTTCCATGGCTCCTACATCAGATCCTGCCTCAAGTTCCTGCTCTGTTTGAGTTTCTATCCTGACTTCCTTTGATCATAAACAGCAATATGGAAGTGTAAGCTAAATAAACCCTTTTCTCCCCAACTATCTTTTTGGTTATGATGTCTTGTCACAGCAATAGAAACCCAAAAACACCAGAGAAGCAATTGCTAAAAATGTTAGTTGAGTAGTGGAGCCATGAATTCATCCTTGGATGTAATAAAGAAGAGTTTCTCTGCTGTAGGCCTGGCAGCAGAGGGGAAGAATGGAAGGATTCTATAGTGGTTTATCTCTCCATTATTCAAATTTGAAAAAGACTGTTTTACTCTTGACTATAGTTAACTGAAGTGTTGCTAGTTAGGTTTCTATTAGTGTTTGAGTGCTGTAAATAGAAAGCAGTGATCATCATTCTTCTAAAGATTAAAAATGTCACCTGAAAAGATTCAGAAATTTATTTGAATTTTTTAAATATTCAAATTAAATTATACAAACCTAAGAAAAACTGAAATCAGACTACATAATAGTAAATTTTAAATCCATCTTATATACCTAATCCAATGATTCTTAGCTATTTGAAAGTAACTACTATGTCCTATATAATTTAATTTTTTTCTTTTTATGAATTATGTCATGCTTATGAGACAGACAAATAAAAACTTATTTAACTGAAATTAGTTATTTCTGTCAGACACAAATTTGTAATTAAATAATTAGTCTTGTTTGTGGATTAAATCTGTTGTTATGGTTTATACAGAGGTATAAATTTTTCTTTTTACTTAAATGCTGTATAAAATATATTAATGCCAAGAGGGTATATAAGAGAGAACAATTAGTGGTTTTTGCTCTGTGCATGAACTCGAAAGGCTGAATAATATTAAAAGATAGAAAATAGTATTAGGAAACAATTAAGTGTATGTGACATTGTAAGTTATGCCTCATAGGCTAGATGAGAGATTCTCAGGAAGACCAGTGTAAAGGAGGACAGTCCGCATAAAGGGGATATCATGAACAAGGTGTGAGATAACATGAGCATTCAAGGAATGTGATATAGCAAACACAGTTTGAAATAAATTGAACACTTGAAGAGGTAATTCATGGAACATGCACGGAATTCAGATATATCTAGAAAATAAGATATGTGGAAAGAATAGTAAGTTCATGAGAAGGGAATCTGGGAAATTAGGAACTATTCTGATTGTAAAAACTCTTGCACCATATAAACATTTTAATTTGAATAGGCAATTGAGAAAGTATAGTTGAAGACAGAGTATGAGAAATATGTGAAGTGGGGTTAACAGGTCACTCACTAGATATGGTGTAATCTCATAAAGATAGTTTATATGTCATGTTATTTAGCTAATATGATTGAAAGGCCTATGTTTAGTCTCTTTAATAAGATTGATTATCATTTGCTGTCTCATAATTTTTTTTCAATGTAGTAAAAAGGCAGCTTGCTTTATTCTTGGAATGTAGATGGGGAACAGGGCTTTCCTGTAGCCTCCCAACATGAGCTTCACCAAGACTGAGAAACCAAACGAGTGGCACATTTGGAAGTTGCATCACTGGAAGAGGTTTTAGGTGTCTCTCACTCAGCCCATCTTCCTTTCTCACTGGGTCCAGGCCTCCCAACTCCCACCAGATCTCTAGGCTAGGTGAGGTCTACCCTGTTGCCAATTGGGTTTGGCTTCTCAAAACCCTGAACATCTAAGCTTCTTGCTCAGGTAACTAAAAGTGGCTCTGCTCCAGGTGGCATAGGCCAGGGGTCAACAAATTCTTTTTGGATGGATACTGTGCCCACAATCCCTGTGATTTCACTCTCAGTCACATGGGTGCACCTCAAAAGCCAACTCAGATCCTTCCTGCCATTCCTCAGAGTAGAGACCACCAGGACAGCTGCTTCCTATTCTTCCCCATCCCCTTCCTTTCCCTCCCACCCAACCCTCCAATTTTTCCTCCCCCCAACCTCCTTCCCAGCCAGCACTCAGTGGGGTCCACCTTTGTCAGGCTGCCTGAAGGATCTGCCAACCCCCAGAGCAGGTCCACAAAACAGAAAACAACTATTGGCAAGCACAGAAAAGGAGAAAAACCACAAAATTCAGGGTTGCCTTTGTCTACAAGGAACTGCGGCTTCCGGGGGTGGGAAGAGGCCATGTTCAGCAAGAAGTTGGACATTCTCTTGTGCTTAAGATAGTCCACCTCACTTCTCTCTGCGTGGACTTCCCTGTCTCCAAGAACATATCAAGAGCACTGTGTATGTACACAAACATGCAGGCACACACAGGTGCCCTCTGTGCTGGCTGTTGACATAGCCTCTTGGGGAGCAGGAAATAGGTGGAAGAGAAGTGTCCCTTCTAGGGGCTTTCTACTACCAAAGTTCTGTGCACACATACAAATACAGGCATGTGCATGAGCACAGCGTGCAAGCACACACATAGACACACACTAGATTCTAAGGTAGGGTGATGGTCAGACTCTCTAGGTCTGGATTGGGCTCTTGCTGGAGCAGCTCAGACAGTAGTGACAGAGAGCAGAGGGTTATCGATCCTTTTTCAATCAGCTGAGCGGGCACCGTGGGCCAGCATCTTTTTGATGGTGATCCAGTTGTCCAGGATCTTCTTGTTTCTTTTCTTCATGGTCTTACGGTGGCTCAGGGCAATAATGTTGAGCTCAGGCTTGCTGTCGCCATTCTGCTGCTCCCTCAGACACTCCAGGCGGCTCTGCATCATGAACTCATGCCTCTTCCGCTGCTCCCGTGCTCGGATCAGGTGCTGCTTCCTCTCTTCCTTGCTCCCGTAGCGGCCCATCTTCATCTCACTCACTGCATCATCATCAGTGGTCATACCGCTGCGCTCTTCCCGGATTTTTAGGGCCCTAGCCTTCAGCAGCCGATCTCGCACAGGCCGCTTGGCCACATAGCGGGTTCCATCACTTCGCACCTTCACCTTCCATTCCATGTGGGGTACTTCGACAGCTGCGGCCACCACCCCACCCACCCGAGGACCACTAGCCAAGCTCAAGGAGCCATGGCCCAGATCCTCCAGGGTACGTGGCGGGGTCAACTGCACACAGCTCTGGTAATGCTCGCTCTACTGGCCACGATGACGCCTGGAGAGGTAAGGGCTGCCTTCGGGAACTACATGCTCCAGAGTAACACCTGTCTTGGTGCTGCATCAGTCACGCTCCTCTGAGTGCTGTCTCCAGTCCACCTCAGGATCCCGAGAGAGTGACTGGAACTTGGCAGGGCTTCCAGGTGGGCGGTGACAGGAGGGCCAGAAGGGGTCCGCTTCAAATTGGAATTGCCCGCAGCAGATCGCTTCAGGGGGATCTCAGGCAAAGGCTCCATGAGCAGCGGAGTGCTCCGGCAGCTCTCCCCAGTGTTGTAGGCGCTGGTGCTATCCTTGTCTGATTTCTCTGGCAGTTCAGAGATATCAGACAGCTCGTGCTTTTTGGGCTCACTGGCTGCCAGGTCATAGAGGCTCTCCTCCTCCTGCAGCCAAGCCTTCATACAGCGCTCCCGCAGATGCTGCATCTTCTGTGCCCGCAAAATGTTGCGGCACTTGAACTCTAGGTGCTGAAGCTCCTCCTCCAGCATGGCCATCTCATGGCCTAGGCTCTCATTTCGGTTGACGTCCAGGGCACCGTTGCCACTGGAGGCCCGGGAGAAGAAGATGCCTAGCTGGTTGCCATTCTCCAGGTGGCACTTGATCTCCAGCAGTTCCCGGTAGTGTTCATACTCCTCATCAGTAAGCCCAGGCAGGTCAGCTCCACCCAGTCCTGCCCCCTCAGCCAGCAGAGAGTCCATGCTGAAGTGGAAGTCCCTGCTCTGCAGGGCATCCCCTTACAGGCCAAACTTGCGCAGGTTTCCAGGAGTGTTGGTGGTGCTGGGGAGGCTCATCCCCCAGCAGGTCATGTTCAGAGCTCTCTTCATTCCGGGTACTCTCATCAGTCCAGCCCATCCCTCTGTCCAGCTCCTGGCTGTTGCTCAAGCCTGGGCCCCCATCAGGAGCACCCTTCTCATCATTTCCATTCTGCAGGGCAGGGGGTGACTTCAGCTTCCTGGCATGAAGGTCCCCTTCATTCTCAGACCCAAAGTCATCTAGGAAGTCATCTCTGTCACTGTCTTTCCACCGCTTTGCTAGCTGGCTCTCAGGCTGGGCCACCAGCAGGGAGATGTTGATGTTCTCTTCCTGGCTCAAGATGGCCACTGCCTCCTCTCGGTTCTGGACATCCATTCGATTAATCTGGATGATTCCGTCTCCCTCACGGATCCGGCCGTCTTTGGCTGCAATGCTGTTGGGATTTACCTCTCCAACGTAGATGCCCAGGTCCTTCTCATCATCTGTGCTGTAGCACACCATCAGGCCCAGCTTGTCTTGGTGACTGTTTTTACACAGCTCCACCTCCTCGTACTCCAGCTCATCCATTCGCTCTTCCTCCTGCGGGCCGCCCTCCATGAACTCCGCTGGGTCATAATACTCATGGCTGAAGGGGGGGGGAGATCAGAGAGGACTTACGGCTCCAAGATGCCCATGGGTGGGGTGGGTGGGCGCAGCTTGCCCAGTGCCATGATATGCTCGAAGGTGATGTCGGTCTGAGTGCCACTGTCCACCAGATGAAGGTCATGGCAGGAGCTGCCCCCCCCCCCGCAGATGGGGGCTGCGTCTCAGCACCTGGATCACCAGGGGCTCCTTGGAGGCACGCAGGGCCTCTAGGGTTTGCTCCTGAGACAGCTTGGAGAGCTCCTTCCCGTTCACCTTTCTGGACTGAGAAGACCATACTCATTGTTCCTCACTGGGATGAGCTAACTGGCATGACACCAGGCATCACCCCCACCTGATGAGACACGTGAATGACAAGAGGGCCTGCTGGTGTGAAGGGCAGAGGCAGCGAGCAGATCAGGAAAGGCTCTGAGAAGGTGCTTTGTAGCATGGTACCAGATGCATCCTGATTCCAGTTTTCCACTCTTCCTTTCTGAAGCATCACTTTATACTGCTCCTCCGGTTTCTGGACCACGCACATATTACATCCCATGGTGCTGGCCAGTGAGGGAAAGAAGAGGGCGGGAAGAGGAAGGATTCTTTCATTGGCCGACGCTTGGGACCACGGGTCCCGGGCCGGGCTCTGGGCCATACCCTACCCTACCGCGGGGGGATGAGCCGCCTAGCCTGTCTCATAATTTTTTAAGTGAGAAATCGATATTCCATTCTTTCTTTCCCTGTATATGTTGATTCTACATATAGATAGATACTGGTAGAAAAATACAAAGGCAACATATTCCTTGATGGTTGGAAATAACAATAATTGCTTCTGCTGTGACCATAATAAAATTAAGAGAAACAAGACTTCTTTTTTGTTTTAATTTACTTATTTATTTATTAAAGATTTCTGCCTCCTCCCCGCCACCACCTCCCATTTCTCTCCCCCTCCAACATTCAAGTCCCCCTCCCTCGTCATCCCTAAGAGCAATCAGGGTTCCCTGACCTGTGGGAAGTCCAAGGACCACCCACCTCAATCCAGGTCTAGTAAGGTGAGCATCCAAACTGCCTAGGCTCCCACAAAGTCAGTACGTGCAGTAGGATTAAAACCCAGTACCATTGTTCTTGACTTCTCAGCAGTCCTCATTGTCCACTATGTTCAGCGAATCCGGTTTTATCCCATGCTTTTTGAGACCCAGTCCAGCTGGCCTTGGTGAGTTCCCGATAGAACATCCCCATTGTCTCAATGTGTGGGTGCACCCCTCCCGGTCCTGAGTTCCTTGCTTGTGCTCTCTCTCCTTCTGCTCCTGATTTGGACCTTGAGATTTCAGTCCGGTGCTCCAATGTGGGTCTCTGTCTCTGTCTCCTTTCTTCGCCTGATGAAGGTTAATATTCAGGAGGATGCCTATATGTTTTTCTTTGGGTTCACTTTCTTATTTAGCTTCTCTAGGATCACAAATTATAGGCTCAATGTCCTTTATTTATGGTTAGAAACCAAATATGAGTGAGTGCATCCCATGTTCCTCTTTTTGGGTCTGGCTTACCTCACTCAGGATAGTGTTTTCTATTTCCATCCATTTGCATGCAAAATTCAAGAAGTCATTGTTTTTTACTGCGGAGTAGTACTCTAATATGTATATATTCCATACTTTCTTCATCCATTCTTCCATTGAAGGGCATCTAGGTTGTTTCCAGGTTTTGGCTATTACAAACAATGCTTCTATGAACATAGTTGAGCATATACTTTTGTTGTAGGATAGGGCATCTTTTGGGTATATGCTCAAGAGTGGTATTGCTGGGTCCAGGGGTAGGTTGATCCCGAATTTCCTGAGAAACCGCCACACTGCTTTCCAAAGTGGTTGCACAAGTTTGCATTCCCACCAGCAATGGATGAGTGTACCCCTTTCTCCACAACCTCTCCAGCAAAGGCTATCATTGGTGTTTTTGATTTTAGCCATTCTGACAGGTGTAAGATGATATCTTAAAGTTGTCTTGATTTGCATTTCCCTTATCGCTAAGGAGGTTGAGCATGACCTTAAGTGTCTTTTGGCCATTTGAACTTTTTTTTTTTTTGCCTTGAGATTTTCTTTTTTTTTTATTTTTATTTTTATTCTTTTTTAATTAAAATTTCCACCTGCTCCCCATTTCCCATTTACCTCCCCTCCTCCCACATATTGCCCCCTCCCCCTCTCCCCTCCCCCTATCCCTACTCCTCTTCTCCTCCCCCCACACCATTCCCCCTCCCTCTCGATACTGAAGAGCAGTCCAAATTCCCTGCCCTGTGAGAAGACGAAGGTCTTCTATCTATGTCCAGGAAGGTGAGCGTCTAAACAAGCTAAGCTCCCACAAAGCCAGTTCATGTATTAGGATCGAAACCTAGTGCCATTGTCCTTGGCTTCTCATCAGCCTTCATTGTCCGCCATGCTCAGAGAGTCCAGTTTCAACCCATGCTTAATCAGTCCCAGACCAGCTGGCCTTGGTGGGCTCCCAATAAATCAGTTCCACTGTCACAGTGGGTGGGTGCATCCCTCGTGGTCCTGATTTCCTTGCTCATGTTCTCCCTCCTTCTGCTCCTCATTTGGACCTTAAGAGCTCAGACCGTTGCTCCAAATTGAGTCTCTGTCTCTACCTCGATCCATCGCCAGATGAAGGTTCTAAGGTGATATGTAAGATATTCATCAGTATAGGATAGGGTCATTTCAGGTTCCTTCTCCTCAGTTGCCCAAGGTACCAGCTGGGGACATCTCCCTGGACACCTGCGAACCCCTCTAGAGTCAAGTCTCTTGCCAACCCTAAGATGGCTCCCTTAGTTAGGATATATACTTCGCTGCTCCCATATCCACCCTTCCTATATCCCAACCATCCCAATCCCCCAGCTCCTCCCATCCTCCCCTTCTCACGTTTCTCATCCCATTTCCCCTTTGCCCCATGCCACCTCATCCGCAAGTTCCCAGTTTTTGCCCAGCAATCTTGTCTACTTCCCCTTTCCAGGCGGATGACTATACGATTTTCTTTGGGTTCACTTTCTTATTTAGTTTCTCTAGGATCACAAATTATATGCTCAACGTCCTTTATTTATGGCTAGAAACCGATTATGAGTGAGTACATCCCATGTTCCTCTTTTTGGGTCTGGGATACCTCACTCAGGATAGTGTTTTCTATTTCCATCCATTTGCATGCAAAATTCGAGAAGTCATTGTTTTTTACCGCTGAGTAGTACTCTAATATGTATATATTCCACACTTTCTTCATCCATTCCTCCATTGAAGGGCATCTAGGTTGTTTCCAGGTTTTGGCTATTACAAACAATGCTGCTATGAACATAGTTGAACAGATACTTTTGTCATATGATAGGGCATCTCTTGGGTATATTCCCAAGAGTGGTATTACTGGATCTTGGGGTAGGTTGATCCCAAATTTCCTGAGAAATCGCCACACTGATTTCCAAAGTGGTTGCACAAGTTTGCATTCCCACCAGCAATGGATGAGTGTGCCCCTTTCTCCACAACCTCTCCAGCAAAGGCTATCATTGGTATTTTTGATTTTAGCCATTCTGACAGGTGTAAGATGGTATCTCAAAGTTGTTTTAATTTGCATTTCCCTTATCGCTAAGGAGGTTGAGCATGACCTTAAGTGTCTTTTGGCCATTTGAATTTCTTCTGTTGAGAATTTTCTGTTCAGTTCAGTGCCCCATTTTTTATTGGGTTAATTAGCATTTTAATGTCTAGTTTCTTGAGTTCTTTATATATTTTGGAGATCAGACCTTTGTCTGTTGCAGGGTTGGTGAAGATCTTCTCCCAGTCAGTGGGTTGCCTTTTTGTCTTAGTGACAGTGTCCTTTGCTTTACAGAAGCTTCTCAGTCTCAGGAGGTCCCATTTATTCAATGATGCCTTAAATGTCTGTGCTGCTGGGGTTATACGTAGGAAAGAGAAACAAGACTTCTAAATAATGTTTACCTTTAGTCTTTTCAACCCCAGATTAAGGAAGTGTGGAATAGGGCTCGAGAAAGTTCAGGATATGTCCATCTTTCTGATAACAATGGATTCAGCTATATTATCCCTGGATAAAGTACCTCTAGTGTTTTGTCAAATGATTCAAAGCTAACTAAAAGAAAATAGCTATTAGAAGAGCAATACAGCTTATAGACTCAGAAATGATCTACTCCACCATTTCTCAGAAATGTCAACAAAGAAAAGATTGGATATCTTCTAAAAGTCAGAGGATGCTAAGGGATGGACTTGTAAATATATCTCAACCACTGTATGCTGTGATCATAGTCACACCTCAGTACCTTTTCTCATCCCCCTTCCACTTCTGCCAACCCCCTTCCCCCATTTGTCCTAAATAGTCTTCACTCCACACTCATGTCCCTCCTTTCCCTCCTGCTTCTTCTTGTATGTATACAGGTCATCTCAGTTGCTATGTGCTGTCGAGAAGACAGCATTTCACTCCTCTCTATTTTCTCAGGCCCATACCCTTTTACATTCTTTATGCAATGTTACTTGGAACGTGGGAATGACAAAGGTGTCCACTTGTGGGCCAACCACTCAGTTGTCACTGATTTGCAGAACTGTGGCCAGTTATGAGTCTTCAATTTTACCATTTTCTGATGTCTGAGACTTCTGTGATCAGGTGACAACTACACTTATCTATTCATATAAAAATAAATATTTGCAAGCTATTGAGATGGTTCATCATGTAAAGACACTTGATGTCCAGCTAGATGATATGAGTTAAATACCCAAAGTCCACATGGTAGATGTAGGGAACCATCTCCTGCAAGTTTCCCCTCTGACCATTACATGGGTGCTGAGGTATGTTCATGCATGTACATGTGTGTGTGCACATGCAGGCACTCTCTCTCTCTCTCTCTCTCTCTCTCTCTCTCTCTCTCTCTCTCTCACACACACACACACACACACACAGACAGAGAGAGAGAACATAAGTAAATGGAAAAAGAAGCAAATACAATAAAAATAAAACAAGTATTTTGAAGATTGTTTAATTGCAATGATTATCTAGCAAAACATTGGTAGTAGATTTCTCCATATGATATGAAACCAGCTTCTTCTTCTTCTAGAAAACAACAAATGGCCATTGATGCTGATGCAGTGGGAGGGCCCAGAGTACTGGGGGCCCAGGTTTAGGAGGACTTGGTGGCTTCTGTGGAGGATTCAGCTGCGGTCTTAGGGGACATGTTTGTGGATGAGGCCATGGCCTAGGCCACGGGACTCATGGAGATAAAGCTGAAGACAAGGAGTGGATTCTGCCACGAGGCTGGGCTGCCTGGTTAAGGACATAAAAATCAAGTCCCTAGAAGAGATCTACCTATTCTCCCTGCCCATTAAAGAGTCTGAGATCATTGACTTTTTCCTGGGAGCATCCCTAAAGGATAAGGTTCTGAAGATCATGCCAGTGCAGAAGCAGACTAGGGCAGGCCAGTGGACCAGGTTCAAGGCTTTTGTCGCTATTGGGGACTACAATGGTCATGTAGGTCTCATCGTTAAGTGCTCCAAGGAGGTAGCCATACCATCTGAGGGGCCATCATCTTAGCCAAGCTTTTCATTGTCCCTGTGTGGAAAGGCTACTGGGGGAACAAGATTGGCAAGCCCCACACTGTTCTGTGCAAAGTGACAGGCAGCTGTGGTTCTGTGCTGGTGTGTTTCATCACTGTCCTCAGAGGCACTGGCATAGTCTCCGATCCTGTGCCCAAGAAGCTACTGATGATGGCTGGCATTGATGACTGCTACACATCAGCCAGGGGCTGCACTGCCACCCTGGGCAACTTTGCCAAGGCCACTTTTGATGTTATCTCTAAGACCTAACCCCTGACCTTTGGAAACAGACTATGTTCACCAAGTCTCCTTACCAGGAATTCACTGACCATCTTGTGAAAACCCACACCAGAGTCTCTGTTCAGAGAACCCTGGCTCCATCTGTGGCCACCACATAAGGGTTTTTATACAAGAAAAATAAAAGTGAATTAAGTCTGTTTTTTAAAAAAAAAGATATGAAACCAAACATAACTAAGAGTGTGGGGTGTGCTTAGGGAAATATCATCTTCGTGGGATAAAAAAGTACAAAAGGCCCTATTTGAGACAAGGCATAGCAATGCATCCAGGGAGTTAAATTGAAGCCTTCTATCTGAACTATAGACAAGAAGAGAAAGCATAAGAGCTGGGAATGGAAGTCCAGGTGAAAACAACCATATCTCATTATGCTTAGATTGTTCTCAGGATTTAGGCTGAACCACAGCAGCATTCACAAACCACTAGAGAGGTTTAAATCAGGGACACAACTGAGCAACGTTGCCTTTCTAAAATACCACCCTGTGCAAAGGCATGAGGAATGGATGCTCTGTGACAGACTTGGGAAGGCCAACCTGCACTATCTCCATTTTACAGATGAGGAAAACAGAGGCTATATTTTGTGACAGAGTAACAAGAAAAATTTTATGGGCTCATTTAATATAATGCCCTGCTTATGTATTCATTCAATATCATTAAACACTATTTGAAAGGATAAAACTCCTATGGTTACTTTCATTATGATACTTAGGCACTAATAAAAGACAATGACATTAAACTAAAGCTTGTAATTACTTCCTCACAAGTGCAGCTACTGCGGACTAAAAGAACAGAGTTCTATTAGACTTGGTAACTGAGGAAGAAAGGAACATGCACTTCTTGGAGGAGGTGACATTGAAGTTGAGACATTAAAGATAAAATGTAATAAATTTTAGAAAATATTTCCAAACAAAAGGAACACCATGTGCAAAGTCCATGAGAAGGGAAAGGATCCAGTGAATCTGTAGCTGAAGCATGTTTAGTGTGGCAAGATGTAGTGGAGGGGAGGTGTTTAGCACAGCACAGCACTTGACTCACTGTGGGTTAGTCAAATACATTTATCTAATGTACAACTAAGAAAGACATTGTGAAGTAAAGAGGCATGCTGGAGAAGAATGAAATCTCAAAGCACAGGAGTAGCACAGATGTATTTGTAGTCAAAGATAAAAGAACCACCAGAAAGGAAAAAGCTAATGGCATAAGAGGGAATACTTAGAAGCAATGCATCTTGAAAGAAGCGGGAGGATACTGGGAGATAGATAGGCTTGGAAACAAAGAACACTGCCTGCATTGAAAGAACTCCTTTGAACAAAGATTCATTGAAGACAGAGATATGCTACAGTGAACCCTCCCATTTGTGAATGCACATTGTTTTTTCATAACCTCAAATTCAGTATCAATTTGGTTTTTTTTTTTAAATTGATAGTGGTGGAAGTATTCACATGGCAATCACCATGCATACTATATAAAGAAGACCTTTTAAAATTACTATTAATTATTAAATGCTTATTGTGCAGACTTCATAAAAGTTATTCAATAATCTCATTTATACCTGGTTTATAGATGAGAAAAGTGAGCTAATATGCTTCTAAGTCACAGAATGAGGAACTAATACTGGTTTGACTCAAAGCCTTTCCTCTTTTAATCCCATTAGTCTCTATAGTAGCATCACAGATGATAATTTGTAAATGATAAAAGAGAACTCTGTGAAGGATGCAATTAGGATAGCAAAGGAGATTTGTTAGAGAAATGGGATGGAAAGAAACAGAAGTATCTGTGGAGCGTCAGGAGTTTTGAAATCACAGTGAATTACTAGAGAAAGTTTCCTGGCAGAGGTGCTATGGAGACTGAATCAGTATGCAAGAACTCATCAAAGTAAAGGAAACAGGAGGGAATTTGAGGCAAAGAAAGAGGGAAATTGGGCAGGAGTCCCCAAAGAGTTTAAGAATATTGGAGTATAAGACTGAGGAGGGAGGAAGGGATTTGGTTATAAAAGCCTATAAGCAACGTGAAACAGTTCCTACTTTATTACAGTCATTAGAAAATTTCTAGACAATTATGTCCAGTAACTAAATTTGAGGTTTACATCAAAATGTATGACACTGATTGCTGTGTTAAGTCAAATGGATCCTACTCCATTTGTATTTAGACTAAAGCTTTATATTTATTTAATAAGTACTAAGTGCCTAATTTCTGGGGACGCAAGAAAAGTGAATCTACTATGGTGCCTGTCTTCATGGAACTGATAGTAAGGTAAGAGGAAACTTAGAAGGTCAAATAGGTTTATAATTTTAAGTGTTAGTACTAGCCATCCAAATAGCACATGGTTCCCATAGAAGATTTAACAAAGGCTGCTGCCTGATTTTTTTTTTCTCGTTACTGTGTAGGCATATCAAAGAGTTCCATGATAACCCAGAATGGTGTATAAGAAAGGAAAAAGGAAAAAGGCCAAGTTACTTATAAAGGTAATCCTATCAGACTTACACCTGACTTCTCTATGGAAACCATGAAAGCCAGAAGGTCCTGGATAGATGTACTGCAGAAACTAAGAGACCATGGATGCAAGCCCAGACTACTATACCCAGCCAAGCTTTCGTTCACTATAAATGGAGAAAACAAAATTTTCCAGGATAAAAACAAATTTAAACAATACGTAGCCACAAATCCAGCCTTACAGAAAGTAATAGAAGGAAAATCACTAATCAAGGAGTCCAACAATGACCACAGTAACTCAGACATCTAGAGACCCTTTACCAGCACATTTCAAAGAAGGGAAACACACAAAATCTACTACTAAAAAAAATGACCGGAGTTAACAACCACTGGTCATTAATATCACTTAATGTCAATGGACTCAACTCACCTATAAAAAGGCACAGACTAAGAGATTGGATACGAAAACAGGATCCAACATTCTGCTGTTTACAAGAAACACACCTCAACCACAAAGACAGGCACCTACTCAGAGTAAAGGGCTGGGATAAGGCTTATCAAGTAAATGGACCTAGGAAACAAGCAGGTGTGGCCATACTAATTTCTAGCAAAGTTGACTTCAAACTGAAATCAATCAGAAGAGATGGAGAGGGACATTTTCTACTCATAACAGGAACAATTCATCAGGATGAAATCTCAATCCTGAATATCTATGCCCCTAATATAAAAACACCCTCGTACGTAAAAGAAACATTGTTAAAACTCAAGGCAGCCATCAAACCGCACACATTAATAGTAGGAGACTTTAATATTCCTCTCTCACCAATGGACAGGTCAATTAGACAGAAACCTAACAGAGAAATAAGAGAATTAATGGAGGTAATGAATCAAATGGACTTAACAGACATCTATAGAATATTCCACCCAAATAGGAAAGAATATACCTTCTTCTCTGCAGCTCATGGAACCTTCTCAAAAATCGACCACATACTCGGTAACAAAGCAAACATTCACAGTTACAAAAAAATATTAATAACCACCTGTATCTTATCAGATCACCATGGATTAAAGCTAGAATTCAGCAACAATGCTACCCCCAGAAAGCCTACAAACTCATGGAAACTGAATAGTCAACTACTGAACCATACCTGGATTAAGGAAGAAATAAAGAAAGAAATTAAAGTCTTCCTTGAAGACAATGAAAATAAAGAAACAACATACTCAAACCTATGGGACACTATGAAAGCAGTCCTGAGAGGAAAGTTCATAGCACTAACTGCCGACTTAAAGAAAACAGAGAAAGCACACATTGGAGACTTAACAGCCCACCTGAAAGCTCTAGAAAAAAAAGAAGCAGACTCACCTAGAAGGGGTAGAAGACTGGAAATAATCAAACTGAGGGCTGAAATCAACAAAATAGAGACACAGAAAACAATTGAAAGAATCAATAAATCAAAAAGCTGGTTCCTGGAGAAAATCAACAAGATTGATAAACCCCTATCCAAACTAATCAAACGGCAGAGAGAGAATTTGCAAATTAATAAGATCAGAAATGAAAAGGGAGACATAACCACAGACACAGAGGAAGTTCAGAGAATCATTAGATCTTACTACAAAAGCCTGTATGCCGCAAAACTGGAAAATGTAAAAGAAATGGACACTTTTTTAAATAAATACCATATACCAAAGTTAAACCAGGACCAGGTGAACAACCTAAATAGACCTGTTAGTCGTGAAGAATTAGAAGCGGTTATCAAAAACCTCCCTTCCAAAAAAAGTCCAGGACCAGATGGTTTCAATGCGGAATTCTACCAGAACTTCCAAGAAGACCTAATACCTATACTCCTTAAGGTATTTCACAATATAGAAACAGAAGAGTCATTGCCAAATTCCTTTTATGAAGCTACAGTAACTCTGATACCAAAACCACACAAAGACCCAACCAAGAAAGAAAATTACAGGCCAATCTCACTCATGAACATCGACGCAAAAATCCTCAACAAAATTCTGGCAAACCGAATCCAAGAACACATTAGAAAAATTATCCATTATGATCAAGTAGGCTTCATACCAGAGATGCAGGGCTGGTTTAACATACGCAAATCTATCAATGTAATCCATCATATAAATAAACTGAAAGAAAAAACCATATGATCGTTTCATTAGACGCTGAAAAAGCATTTGACAAAATTCAACATCCCTTTATGATAAAAGTCTTGGAGAGATTAGGGATACAAGGGTCATACCTAAATTTAATTAAAGCTATATACAGCAAGCCGACAGCTAATATCAAATTAAATGAAGAGAAACTTAAAGCCATCCCACTAAAATCAGGAACACGCCAAGGCTGTCCACTCTCTCCATACCTCTTCAACATAGTTCTCGAAGTTTTAGCAATAGCAATAAGACAACATAAGGGGATAAAGGGGATTCAAATTGGAAAGGAAGAAGTTAAACTTGCATTATTTGCAGATGATATGATAGTGTACATGAGCGACCCCAAAAACTCCACCAAAGAACTCCTACGGCTGATAAACGCCTTTAGTAATGTGGCAGGATACAAGATCAACTCCAAAAAATCAGTCGCCCTCATATACACAAAGGATATGGAAGCAGAGAGGGAAATAAGAGAATCATCACCTTTCACGATAGCCACAAAAAGCATAAAATATCTTGGGGTAACTCTAACCAAGGAAGTGAAAGATCTATTTGACAAGAACTTTAAGGCATTGAAGAAAGAAATTGAAGAGGATACCAGAAAATGGAAGGATCTCCCTTGCTCCTGGATTGGGAGGATCAACATAGTAAAAATGGCAATTCTACCAAGGGCAATTTATAGATTCAATGCAATCCCCATTAAAATCCCATCAAAATTCTTCACAGATCTTGAAAGGACAATAATCAACTTTATATGGAGAAACAAAAAACCCAGGATAGCCAAAACAATCTTATACAATAAAGGAACTTCTGGAGGCATTACCATCCCTGACTTCAAACTCTATTACAGAGCTACAGTAATGAAAACAGCGTGGTACTGGCATAAAAACAGAGCAGTCGACCAATGGAATCATATAGAAGACCCGGATTTTAACCCACAAACCTATGAACAACTAATTTTCGATAAAGGAGCTAAAAGTATACAATGGAAGAAAGAAAGCATCTTCAACAAATGGTGCTGGCACAATTGGATGTCAACCTGTAGAAGAATGAAAATAGACCCATATCTATCACCATGCACAAAACTCAAGTCCAAATGGATCAAAGACCTCAATATCAATCTGAACACACTGAACCTGATAGAAGAGAAAATGGGAAGTACCCTACAACATATGGGCACAGGAGATCGCTTCCTATGTATAACCCCAGCAGCACAGACATTAAGGGCAACATTGAATAAATGGGACCTCCTGAAACTGAGAAGCTTCTGTAAAGCAAAGGACACTGTCATTAAGACAAAAAGGCAGCCTACTGACTGGGAGAAGATCTTCACCAACCCCGCAACAGACAAAGGTCTGATCTCCAAAATATATAAAGAACTCAAGAAACTAGACTTTAAAAGGATAATTAACCCAATTAAAAAATGGGGCACTGAACTGAACAGAGAATTCTCATCAGAAGAAGTTAAAATGGCCAAAAGATACTTAAGGTCATGCTCAACCTCCTTAGCGATCAGAGAAATGCAAATCAAAACAACTTTGAGATATCATCTTACACCTGTCAGAATGGCTAAAATCAAAAACACCAAGGATAGCCTTTGCTGGAGAGGTTGTGGAGAAAGGGGTACCCTCATCCATTGCTGGTGGGACTGCAAACTTGTGCAACCACTTTGGAAATCAGTGTGGCGGTTTTTCAGAAAAATTGGGATCAACCTACCCCTGGACCCAGCAATACCACTCTTGGGAATATACCCAAGAGATGCCCTAGCATATGACAAAAGCATTTGTCCAACTATGTTCATAGCAGCATTATTTGTAATAGCCAGAACCTGGAAGCAACCTAGATGCCCTTCAATAGAAGAATGGATGAAGAAAGTGTGGAATATATATACATTAGAGTACTACTCTGCGGTAAAAAACAATGACTTCTCGAATTTTGCATGCAAATGGATGGAAATAGAAAATACGATCCTGAGTGAGGTAACCCAGACCCAAAAAGAAGATCATGGGATGTACTCACTCATAATTGGTTTCTAGCCATGGATAGGGGCCACTGAGTCTATAATTTGTGATCCTAAAGAAGCTAAACAAGAGGGTAAACCCAAGGAAAAACATATAGATATCCTCCCAGCTATGGGAAATTGACAAGATTGATGGGCAAAAAATGGGAATCTTGGGGGGTGGGGTGGGATGGGGATGAGGGGAGATGGGGAGAGAAAAGTGTGAAGGAGAGGATGAGGGGAACTGGGGGAATCGGGGTGATTGGGGGTAAAGGAAGTTTGGATGGGGGAGCAGGGAAACTCATACCTTAGTTAAGGGAGCCACCTAAGGGTTGGCAAGAGACTTGAACCTGGAATGGCTACAAGAAGCCCAGGGCAATGTCCCCAGTTAGTTCATTGGGGCACCTGAGGATAGGGAACCTGAAATGAACCTATCCTATAATCATACTGATGAATATCTTGCATATCGCCATAGAACCTTCATCTAGCGATGGATGGAGATAGAGACAGAGACCCACACTGGAGCACTGGACTGAGTTCCCAAGGTTATAATGAGGAGCAGAAGGAGAGAGAACATGAACAAGGAAGTCAGGACCATGAAGGGTGCACCCAACCACTGAGACAGGGGGGCCGATCTATTGGGAGCTCACCAAGGCCAGCTGGACTGCTACTGAAAAAAACATGGGATAAAACCGGACTCTCTGAATGTGGTGGACAATGAGAGCTGACGAGAGGCCAAGGAGAATGGCACAGGAACTTTCATCTGGCGATGGATCGAGAGAGAGACAGAGACCCAATTTGGATCAACCGTCTGAGCTCTTAAGGTCCAAATGAGGAGCAGAAGGAGGGAGAACATGAGCAAGGAAATCAGGACCACGAGGCGTGCACCCACCCACTGTGACAGTGGAACTGATCTATTGGGAGCTCTCCAAGGCCAGCTGGACTGGGACTGAATAAGCATGGGTTGAAACTGGACTCTCTGAACAAGGCGGACAATGAAGGCTGATGAGAAGCCAAGGACAATGGCACTAGGTTTCGATCCTAATACATGAACTGGCTTTGTGGGAGCATAGCCTGTTTGGATGCTCACCTTCCTGGACCTAGATAGAAGTGGGAGGACCTTGGTCTTCCTGTAGGGCAGGGAATTTGGACTGCTCTTCAGTATCGAGAGGGAGGGGGAGTGGACTAGGGGAAGGAGAAGTGGAGTGGGGATAGGGGGAGGGGAGCGGGGGGAGGGGGCAATATGTGGGAGGAGGGGGAGGGAAATGGGAAACGGGGAGCAGTTGGAAATTTTAAGTAAAAAAGAATAAAAATGATGTAAAGGTAAAAAAAAAAAAAAAAAAAAAGAAAGGTTTATTTATTTGGGGATCACAGTCAGGGTATCAATCCACAGTCCTCTGTGTGCACTGGAAACTGGGAACTGAATCCAGCAGAAAAAGGGGCCGCACCTGAGACCATGCCCCAAATGGGCTGGTATCTAAAAGGCTATTGGCTGAAGGAGTTCCCACAACATTGCCATGACAGAGTAGCTGTTAAAGGCAATTTAAATATGGGAAAATTTTATTTTCGCTTACAGTTCTACATGATTTTCCAGCAAGATGGGAAAACAATGGCAACAGGAGTATAAAGCAGAGAGACAGACGAATGCTGGTGCTCAGCTCTTTTCTCCTTCTCACTCAGTGTATGACTCCAGCCCATGCGATGGCGTCATAAATAGTTAAGGTGTCTCCTCACCTTAATTAACTTAATCTAGAAAATTCTTCACATGCAAGCACAGAGTTCCAGTTTTGTAGTGATTCTAAATCCCATCAAGTTGACAAATGAGATTAGTCATCAACTGCTGCAGATTCTGAAGTCTGGGAATACAAACTCAAGGAAATAAAAGTGATATCAAATAATTATATGTTGACAGTATACAGAAAGAAAACCATATGTGAAAGCTTTGGGGCAAAGCAAATCATCATCCATTTGTTATAGTTTGGGGCCAGAGGGTTCTCCTATGGTTTACTTGGTTCCAGCCTATGGCCTTACTGAAAGGTAACAGTTGAACCATTTAGACTTGGAGTTTTGAAGTAAATTTTCAGGACAATGAGGGTGTGCTCTTGAACTACATAGTAGGGCCTAGCCTCCTCTTCCTCTTTTTACTTTCTGAACATGAAACAAATGACTTTTTCTGCTTTATGTTTCTTTCCAGAGTAGGTCAACTCACCACAAGAGAAATAGCCAAAGCAACAACCAATCATAGATTGAAACCTTGAAAGTCATGAGTCAAATGAATCTTTACCTGGAAGGTAAAGGTGATTAGGTAGTTATAAGGTAGTTAACAGGTATTTGTTAAAGTTATGAACATAAAAAAACTTGATGGTAAGACCATATTCCTGAAGATGCTACTTATTTGAGTCAGAGAACATAAAGAAATCAACCTGGTATCCACCCAAAATCTTCCTCCATATTGATTAGATTTTGTAATGTTGAAAATTGCTATATAGGCAGCTGGTAGACAAAAATCATCAATTGCCTTTCATAGCTATCAACCTAATGATTTACAAGATACAAGAAGGTCTGGCCTGGCAAGATGTACCCACTGCTGCAACAGTGTAATGAATGCGCTGGGGGTAACCAGTTGCTTTCTGGTTGTATATAATGTCCACCCCATAAGAAAGAACTCATGGCTATTATTATAAACCTGTCTGTAAACCTGTGCTGGAAGGCTTAAAGAAGACCCTCATGCAGAAAATGAACACACTATCAAACTGAGTTGTAAATACTTATCTTTACTGAAGCTCCTATTCTTCATCAGAGAAGCTCATTTTGCAAGGGATGACAGTACAGTCAGTACATCGGTTCATAACTGATTAAAGTGCAAAAAGGTGATAGTGAAATGTTTGACCCTGATTATCTATATTGTATCACCTTCTTATATGGCTCAGGAATGCTGGGGAAGGGGTAAAAAGATTGTAAGAGCTATAGGTTAGGGAGAGTGGGTATGGAACTGTCTTCTGGGTATGACAAGGCCAATGCATTCAGGAATTCATAAAAGCTGTGATTAGCTGCACAAAGATGGCACAAAGTCAAGTGAGCTAACATTTCAGTATGAATGGGGGAGGGCATGTGAAGTTCCACCACCAGGTCAGGAATTGTTGCAAGTTGACGTAGTTGGTGGAAAGTAAGGCTTAGCATCCTTGTACACCTGTCCCTGCTCCTTGAGGGCCTTACAGAGTGTGTCACCCCTGTGTCACACCTGAGTGCAAGACAGGCAGTATCCTGTCCCTTTAAAAGATAAAACTCTGCTGACTTCTACCTCTTCTTCCTCTCCCTGCTTCTCTTCTGCCACTCCTGTCTCCAGAGGCCTGTCTCTTCCCTCCCCTCCCCTTTTTCTTTTTATTTTTTTTATTTTTTTATTCTTTTTAAATTAAAATTTCCAACTGCTCCCCGTTTCCCATTTCCCTCACCCTCCTCCCACACATTGCCCCCTCCCTCCACTCCCCTCCCCCATCCCCACTCCTCTTCTCCTCCCCCCAGTCCATTCCCCCTCCCTCTCGATACTGAAGAGCAGTCCAAATTCCCTGCCCTACAGGAAGACCAAGGTCCTCCCACTTCCATCCAGGCCCAGGAAGGTGAGCATCCAAACAGGCTAAGCTCCCACAAAGCCAGTTCATGTATTAGGATCGAAACCTAGTGCCATTGTCCTTGGCTTCTCATCAGCCTTCATGGTCCGCCATGTTCAGAGAGTCCAGTTTCAACCCATGCTTATTCAGTCCCAGTCCAGCTGGCCTTGGAGAGCTCCCAATAGAACAGTTCCACTGTCACAGTGGGTGGGTGCATGCCTCGTGGTCCTGATTTCCTTGCTCATGTTCTCCCTCCTTCTCCTCCTCATTTGGACCTTAAGAGCTCAGACCGTTGCTCCAAATTGGGTCTCTGTCTCTCTCTCGATCTATCGCCAGATGAAAGTTCCTGTGCCATTCTCCTTGGCCTCTCGTCAGCTCTCATTGTCCGCCACATAGAGAGTCCGGTTTTATCCCATGTTTTTTCAGTAGTAGTCCAGCTGGCCTTGGTGAGCTCCCAATAGATCGGCCCCACTGTCTCAGTGGTTGGGTGCACCCCTCATGGTCCTGACTTCCTTGTTCATGTTCTCTCTCCTTCTGCTCCTCATTATAACCTTGGGAGCTCAGTCCGGTGCTCCAGTGTGGGTCTCTGTCTCTATCTCCATCCATCGCTAGATGAAGGTTCTATGGCGATATGCAAGATATTCATCAGTATGATTATAGGATAGGTTCATTTCAGGTTCCCTATCCTCAGGTGCCCCAATGAACTAACTGGGGACATTGCCCTGGGCATCTGGTAGTCATTCCAAGTTCAAGTCTCTTGCCAACCCTTAGGTGGCTCCCTTACCTAAGGTATGAGTTTCCCTGCTCCCCTATCCAACCTTCCTTTATCCCCAATCACCCCGATTCCCCCAGTTCCCCTCATCTTCTCCTTCACACTTTTCTCTCCCCATCACCCCTCATCCTCATCCCACCCCACCCCCAAGATTCCAATTTTTTGCCCATCAGTCATGTCTATTTCCCATAGCTAGGAGGATATCTATATGTTTTTCCTTGGGTTTACCCTCTTGTTTAGCTTCTTTAAGATCACAAATTATAGACTCAGTGGCCCCTATCCATGGCTAGAAACCAATTATGAGTGAGTACATCCCATGTTCTTCTTTTTGGGTCTGGGTTACCTCACTCAATCAGTCACCCTCTTATACACAAAGGATATGGAAGCAGAGAGAGAAATAAGAGAATCATCACCTTTCACGATAGCCACAAACAGCATAAAATATCTTGGGGTAACTCTAACCAAGGAAGTGAAAGATCTATTTGACAAAAACTTTAAGGCATTGAAGAAAGAAACTGAAGAGGATACCAGAAAGTGGAAGGATCTCCCTTGCTCTTGGATTGGGAGAATCAACATAGTAAAAATGGCAATTCTACCAAGGGCAATTTATAGATTCAATGCAATCCCCATTAAAATCCCATCAAAATTCTTCACAGATCTTGAAAGGACAATAATCAACTTTATATGGAGAAACAAAAAACCCAGGATAGCCAAAACAATCTTATACAATAAAGGAACTTCTGGAGGCATTACCATCCCTGACTTCAAACTCTATTACAGAGCTACAGTAATGAAAACAGCGTGGTACTGGCATAAAAACAGAGAAGTCGACCAATGGAATCATATAGAAGACCCGGATTTTAACCCACAAACCTATGAACAACTAATTTTCGATAAAGGAGCTAAAAGTATACAATGGAAGAAAGAAAGCATCTTCAACAAATGGTGCTGGCACAATTGGATGTCAACCTGTAGAAGAATGAAAATAGACCCATATCTATCACCATGCACAAAACTCAAGTCCAAATGGATCAAAGACCTCAATATCAATCTGAACACACTGAACCTGACAGAACAGAAAATGGGAAGTACCCTACAACATATGGGCACAGGAGATCGCTTCCTATGTATAACCCCAGCAGCACAGACATTAAGGGCAACATTGAATAAATGGGACCTCCTGAAACTGAGAAGCTTCTGTAAAGCAAAGGACACTGTCATTAAGACAAAAAGGCAGCCTACTGACTGGGAGAAGATCTTCACCAACCCCGCAACAGACAAAGGTCTGATCTCCAAAATATATAAAGAACTCAAGAAACTAGACTTTAAAAGGATAATTAACCCAATTAAAAAATGGGGCACTGAACTGAACAGAGAATTCTCATCAGAAGAAGTTAAAATGGCCAAAAGATACTTAAGGTCATGCTCAACCTCCTTAGCGATCAGAGAAATGCAAATCAAAACAACTTTGAGATATCATCTTACACCTGTCAGAATGGCTAAAATCAAAAACACCAAGGATAGCCTTTGCTGGAGAGGTTGTGGAGAAAGGGGTACCCTCATCCATTGCTGGTGGGACTGCAAACTTGTGCAACCACTTTGGAAATCAGTGTGGCGGTTTCTCAAAAAAATTGGGATCAACCTACCCCTGGACCCAGCAATACCACTCTTGGGAATATACCCAAGAGATGCCCTATCATATGACAAAAGCATTTGTCCAACTATGTTCATAGCAGCATTATTTGTAATAGCCAGAACCTGGAAGCAACCTAGATGCCCTTCAATGGAAGAATGGATGAAGAAAGTGTGGAATATATACACATTAGAGTACTACTCTGTGGTAAAAAACAATGACTTCTCGAATTTTGCATGCAAATGGATGGAAATAGAAAATACGATCCCCTCCCCTTTTTCATTCATTTGCTCTTTTTTCTTTGTTTATATTGAGCTGTATATTTTTCTCTGATCCCATCCCTTCCTCCACCTGCACTTCTATCCTTTCCCATGATCCCCATGCTCCCATTTTACTCAAGAGATCTTGTCTTTTTCTACTTCCCATGTATATTAGATCCATGTATGTCTCTCTTAGTGTCCTCTTTGTTGTCTGGGTTCTATGGGATTGTGAACTGTAGCCTGGTTTTACTTTGCTTTATGTCTAGAAGTTACTTATGAATGAATACATTTCATATCTGTCTATCTGGGTCTGGATCACATCACTCATTATAAAACTTCCCATGTAAGCTCTATCTTCCTGGCATCTCTGTCTCTTACCCACTGTGTGGGCCCTTACCTGACAAAGTTTCTCATGCACAGAACCAAATCAGTTTGTTGCAGGGATATGGCCCCTAATAGGTTACCATGCTCCAGTGGATGGCCCTGTACTCGTGGGCATATAGCCAACACTAATGGGCACAGTGGGTTAAAAAAAAGGACAAAAAGAAGTATGATAATGGCATAAAAACTTTGATTTGAATACTAATGATATAAAATAAAACAACCAAGCATGATCACACATAACTACAGATATTTCATATTTGACAAAGATACCAGAAATAGACAATGGAAAAATACAGACAGCATCTTCAACAAATAGTGCTATGAAAACTGTATGTTCATATGTAAAAGAATGAAATTAGACTCTTACACGTTATTTTGCACAAATATTACCTCAAAATGTATAAAAGACTTTAATGTGAAACCTCAAAAACTTAAACTGCCAGAAGAAAACAGGCACCACCCTACAGTATATATATTAGGCAAACATGTTCTAAATAATAGGATCCTTTTGCTCAAGAATTAGACCAACAACTGAAAAGTGGGACCTCAAAAAATGAGCTATGGATCTGAACAAAGTTTTTTCAAAAGGAAAAATAAAAGTGGCTAAAAAATATCTAAAAATGGCTCCCTTAATTAAGATATATTCTTCCCTGCCCCCATATCTGCCCTTCCTCCATCTCAAACATCCCACTCTCTCAAGCTCTCCCCAATCCTCCCCTTCTCCCTTCTCTCTCCCCCTCTCCCCTTCCCCCCACCTACCCCCACCCCCATGCTCCCAACCTTTGCCCGGTGATTTTGTCCGCTTCCAATTTCCAGGAGGATCTATATATGTTTTCCTTTGGGTTTCACCTTCTTATTTAGCTTCTCTAGGATCACAAACTATAGGCTCAATGTCCTTTGTTTATGGCTAGAATCCACTAATGAGTGAGTACATACCGTATTCATCTTTTGGGGTCTGGGTTATCTCACTCAGTATAGTGTTTTCTATTTCCATCCATTTGCATGCAAAATTTAAGATGTCATTGTTTTTTAGCGCTGAGTAGAACTCTAATGTGTATATGTGCCACACTTTCTTTACCCATTCTTCCATTGAGGGGCACCTAGGTTGGCAAGAGACTTGGCTCTAGAGGGGTTCCCACTTGTCCAAGGGGATGTCCCCAGCTAGGTCCTTGGGCAGTAGAGGAGAGGGTGCTTGAAC
Organism: Chionomys nivalis; assembly: GCF_950005125.1. Classification (NCBI taxonomy): domain Eukaryota; kingdom Metazoa; phylum Chordata; class Mammalia; order Rodentia; family Cricetidae; genus Chionomys; species Chionomys nivalis. The sequence continues at coordinate 77,504,474 of NC_080112.1, read as the reverse complement.
TGGCCTTATCCCATAGCCACACTGATGAATATCTTGAATATCACCTTAGAAACTTTGTCCGGTGATGGATGGAGATAGAGATAGAGACCCACATTGGAGCACCGGACTGAGCTAACAAGGTCCAGTTGAAGAGCAGAAAGAGGGAGAAGATGAGCAAGGATGTCAGGACCATGAGGGGTTTAGCCACCCATTGAGACGGTGTGACTGATCAAAGGGGAGCTCACCAAGGCCAGCTGAACTGGGACTGAATGAGCACGTGATCAAACCAGACTCCCTGAATGTGACAGACAATGGGGGCTGACTGAGAAGCCAATGATAATGACACTGGGATTTGATTCTACCGCATGTACTGGCTTTTTGGGATCCTAGTCTGTTTGGATGCATACCTTCTTAGGCCTGGATGGAGGAGGGAGGGCCTTGGACTTCCCACAGGGCAGGGTACTCTGCCCTCTCTTAGGACTGGAGGGGGGGAGGTGGAGGAGAGGAGTGGGAGGTAAATGGGAGGAGGGAAGGAGGTGGAAATTTTGAATGGTATTATTTATAAAGCAAAATAAAATAAAATAAAATGTTTGAAAAAAATAAATATGTAAAAATTTAATCATCCTCAACAATTAGGGAAATGCAAATCAAAGCATTTTGAGATTTTTATCTTACTCCAGACAGAATAGCTAAAATTAATAAACAATGAAAAAAATATTTTGAAATTGTAGGGAACGTGAGGGGTGAGGGGACATTATTCACTGATGGTGTGATTGCAAACTGGAAGTAAGTGTGGAGAACTCTCAAAGAGATAAAAATAAATCTACCATATGAATCATCTATACAGCTCCTTGGCATATGCCCAAAGTACTTGACCTCCTAGTTCACACATACTTGCTCAGCTATGTTCATTGCTGTTTTATTCACAATAACTAAGAAATAGAAGCATTGTACTTGTTTTTCAACTGGAAAAAATGAATAATGGGGCTTGGTACATATGCATTATAGAATTCTATTCATCTATAAAGAAAAAATGAAATTATGAAATTTGCAGGTAAATGAAAGAAACTGGATAATATTATATTGTGAGGTAACCCAGACCCATAAAGATAAACACTGCATGCTTTCTATCATCTGTGGTTTCTATCTCTAAATCTTCTGTTGTGAATGTATTACCTGGAGCAATTGTAGAAACCAGGAAAGTAAAAACGTACCATTGATGAAGTACTAGAAAGAGGAATAGTGGGATATAAGCTATGTGGAGGAAGAAATGGGAAAATCAGGGGAGATTTTAACTAGGGATAAAGAAGGAGCTCAAGAGAGAAGTACAGGGAAAGGGAAATGAAAATAGCACTAATGATTTTTTTAAAGCCATAAGTCATGCAATAGCAATTTAAAAAGAGGCCTAAAATTGAAAAAGAGTAAGAAGAGATATTTGGGAAGGGTTGAAAAGATGAAAGGGAAGGGAGAAATGTAAGTGTGATCTCAAAAATAAAAAAGTAATAAAAAGTTATAAGTAATCCAATTATTTTTTATTTGTCAAAAGTAATGATAATATGTGTGTGTATTTATACATAAACATATATAGTTGAAATGAAATTATGTCACTCGGGCTCACAGTGCTTCCCCCAAGAATTATAGATTATCTCAAAAAATGCCAATATTAGCCATGAGAAATTCCCATTTGAATTGTTGGTTAGGGGAGTCCAAAAGACTCAAAAATCAATATAGGCTATTGTTGGTGCCCTTGGATGCTTTCCAGAAGTTGAAGGGAAGTTAAGCCCCTATTGCTGAAGACAGAACTGAATGCTAGGAAGAAGGGCAGAGTGGGAGATGTCATGGATCTCCTGCCTGAGATGGACACTGGTTAGAATCTTGCCAGTAAGCCACAGTCATGTGGCAATACACAGATTAATAGAAATGGGTTAAATTAAGATGTAAAAATTAGCCAAAAAGAAATTAGAACTAATGGTCAAGCAGTGTTTTAATTAATATAGTTTCTGTGTAGTTATTTCAGGTGTAAGCTAGCCAGGTGGCTGGGACAAACAAAGGCTCCTTCTCCTTGTAATAACCCAGGAAACATCTGAAAAGTGGGGCTGAAATATTATAAAAGTTAGAGACCCAGAGAATCTTCTGTGAAATTGTGTTGTCTAGAAATGACAAGAAAGACTTACACATGACACCTAAGACATATGACTGCCTAAAGAAGACCCTAACAAGCACATCAGTAGGCATGCTAACATGGATGGGTGAATTTCATTGGGCCCCACCTTAGACAAAGAATTACAGGCAACTAAGGAATGTTGACAGCAAGATAAATAGTCTTTTCCAAGGATGAGCTCCCTAATTTGTTGTCCAATACTAAGTGGTCTGTCTTGACATCATATACATACAAGTAACACTAAATGGACTTAGCAGGTTGCACTTATGTATTTATGCACATATACATATGTGTGTGTATGTCTAACAATAACAAAGAAAGACCATTAATTTGGGATGAATCAAGGGGGCATGTCTACATGGGAGGGCTTGGAAGGAGGAAAGGGAAGGGGATAAGTGATGTAATTATATTTTAATTAAAAATAAAAATAAATGGATGACAAAGTTGAGACAGGGACAAGAGAGGAGTCTGACAGAAATCAAAGGGGGAAACGTGGGCTGCCATAATCAAAATATATTGCACACATATATCAAATTTTCAGTAATAAATAAATTAAAAATTATGTGAGAGAAACCTAAAACAACATTTGAGAATTTAAAAGGAGGGCCTTGGTAGCAGTAATTCTAAGTTTCAGACTAGGATGGAAAGCCAGACAAAGTGTCAGTCTAGAAGAACAGTCAAACTAGAAGGCATAGTAGTGGAGGGGGGGGAGGTTACGGCTTACTCTAAAGAAAACAGGAAGGCTTTGAGTTAAGGTTTACTCCAATAAATGATCAATAGAGAACCACTCTTTGGTGGAGTGGGGGGCACTTTTGGAATTTACTAAGAGCAGACAAGATGCCCCAACTCTGGCCCTATTCCTGCTCTCATAATTTAGTCTCTAGCATGCATGCACATACTATTTTCTGACCCAAAAAATATTTCCCTCTAGTGTGGAATTTCAAGCTGTCTCAACCTTGATGACATTTTATAGCCAAAGGCACATCTGGATGCTGTCATCTGGCAACTGGGGAAGAAAGAATTTTTTCTTAGAAATAGGATAGGACACAGTTTTGGAGGAAGAGAACAAGCAAGCACATGTGATTGATTTGTTGGTGTTAGAATGAAGAGTATGGAGGTGGGAACACACACTTAATCCATTTTACCATCCAAGCATCAACTGCTGGGTGTAGATGTCTATATCTGTACCTCTAAATCTCATTTGGTAGAAATTCACCATGTCAGAAATCTAAAGCACACTAAAAATGCTTTATTCTGTTGATTTACCCTGAAATGTCTATTTGTATTGATTCTGCTAAGAGTTTAAAAGTATGGAATATAAGACACAGCTTTGCTAAAGGTTTCAGGACGTAAACAGCAGACACTGCTTCGTGGCATTGAGAGAGATGTCATTGCTCAGGCACTGGGGATACTAATTGCGGAGTGTTCCAATTTTGACAGAGAACACAGGGCTTTATGTTCAATCAGTACTTTCAGGAAACTGTGGCAGTGGGTCAAAAGGAATTTGAGGCACCAACTGGGAACCTAATCTATTCAGAGATTTTAATTACTTGAATGTTTGAAAAAGCTGAGGGTGTTTTCTTCTCACCATTCCTAGAAATGTTTACTTCTTCACATAGTACTTTGGAGGTGTTATGATAAAAGAAAAAAAGAGGCAATTTCTCTTTTGAGAAGTTCTGTTCCCATCTATATATTCACTCAGGATATTCTCTTACTGAAATGAATCCTCTAAATTGTCAGAAATACAAGTGGTAAGGAGAAAGCCTAAAGAAGGACCAACAATCATAATACAACCTCACTCCTATGTTATTGCTCAGAACTTATTACTGAATCCAGCCTGTAAAAAGCATCACGTGTGTTTATACATTAGTATTCAGGTCTCAGTATCACTTTTAGAAGTCAAAAGCACAGAAATACTGCCATGGAACTGACATGTCACAGGCCCTGTGCTTTAGAATGCTTCCTTTTAAATTATTAAAATTCTTTCTCATTTCTAACTGCTGCAACATATTATCATAAAGTGAGTAGCTTAAACAACAAATACTAATTTATCATTATTATGGATCCTGGGAAGTCCAAATTCAAGGTGTTAGAAGATATGTCAGACAAGGGTTTACCTTTAGGTTTTCAAATGATGTCTTGTCTTGGTATCATTACAGTGAAGAAAGAGGCAGGAGATAGTGTCCTCATCTTGTGAAAGCATTATTCCTATATGTGACGACTGCTGTCATGAATCAATTACTTATGAAAGAACTGATCTCCAAACACCATCACACTGGACATTTGTTTCATTTTTTCCCCTTTTTTTCCTATGAAGATTAACTTACATAACCAATTTTCAACTATAAATTATTTTTTATTATAAGCACTAGAATGTATCAATTTGAGGTATCATAAACAGTCTAATGGGAAATACCTAGGCATCAAGGAAGCAGTAATGTCATCAAAAAGGTTGTCCAAAAGTCAGGCTGATCATACACACATACACACACCCCTAGGACCTAAGAATACTATCTTGAAATTTTTCTAATCCGTTTCTAATGGCTGAGTGAAAGCAGATAGATTGTTGTTGTCATTGAGGCAGTCATCCAAAGCTAGATCAAGACTTGCAGACCCTGGTCTTCTTTTCAAAATACTCTGTGGTACCAAGCTGCTCCACACATGGCATTGTACAGGTACTCAAAAGGTTCCTAGATTTCTGTTCATGAGCACTCTGAGATGTGTACTTATGGGATTCCTTGATCCCAGGATTATTCCAAAGTTCAGAGTGAATGCCTGGTGAGTTCACACTCTAGCAAGTACAGCATTTCTTTTATGGGATCCAGTGACAGCAGGACAACATAAAGGCGATAGCGCTGATTCTGAGATGGTTACTCATATCAGAAATAAGACAAACTTTAACTAGATGTAAGAATATTACATTATTCTGTGTTGCTCCCAAATTTTAGCAGTCTGAATAGTTACTTCAGTCCCTCTCTATGTCCTATATCATATGGTAGGGGATGTTCCAAGACTATTTGCTCCTATACAGGAATAAGGTTTGCCTACTGCTACCCCACTATTAAGTGAGGGATAGACATTCCTTGTACAAATAACACTGCTTTCCTTGTTTTGCTTATATACCCTTGCTAATTCTTCTTACTAGTGGCCATGTGTGACAGGTAGCATTGTGGGCCAACACACAAAAAGTCTCATTTTAGAAATATGATATCAGAAGCATTTAAGAAATTACATAGTAAACATGATGTTCTATATCTGTACAATAAAATTTCAAATTTTTCCATTTGTTAAGGCTACAGTAACAAATGATCAGTATATGAAAATATTATTACAGTTATTTAGAAAAGTGATTTTTAAAAAGTGACTAAGCTAACAAAAGATTAATGTAGTCGGAAGTTCCTGTCCTGCCTGGTCCCACAGCCGTTCAGTCCTGGCAAAACACACAGAGGCTTATATTAATTATCAAGTAACTGGTTGGTTTATTAGCTCAGGCTTATTATTAAGTGACTCTTACAACTTAAATCTACCCATAATTCTTATCTATGTTTAACCACCTGGTTTGGTATCTTTAGCATTTTCATCTTGCGTCCTCTGCATCTGGGTAGCAACTGCAGACTGAGCTGTTCCTCTTCCCAGAATTCTCCTAGTCTGGTTGCCCCATCTGTAGTTACTTCCTGGCTACTGGACAAACAGTATTTTATTAAACCAATATGAATGACAAATCGTTACAGGATACAAGTGCTTTATCCCACAGCTGATTATTATTTATATGCTAAAATATTATGCACTATGAAAATAACTTAAATGATGCTTTAAATACTTAAACATAATAAATGGAAGAGAATCAAAAAACAAAATATGAACTCAATATAAATGAGATATACTGAGAAAAAGGACTAAAAATAATTATCTAAGGGGTTAATACATATGACTTGTGGAATTATTATTGAAATTTACATTCTTTTAAATTCTGTATATTTTATATTTTAGTATTCTCTTGAAAAAAAACTGTAAGGCTGGCCTTGCTCCTTCTAAAAATATAAAATTTTGTCAAGTCCTTGCAATTAAAATTTGAGAAGGAACCTTATTACCTGTTTAGCCTTGAACAAACTATGTACCCGTCGTATTAGGGACCTTAGTTTCTTTGGTGATTACTGAGTTCTGAATTGTTATCCATTGGTGTCCAAACCTGAAATGTGAAAGGGAAGTCATTTGGAGAGAGAACATAATTAAATAAAATCTAAATGAGGTCCTTAACTTTGGCCCTTGAGACATCTGTACACAGACAGAAGTGCTTGTTTTCGTTTTCTCCCTCCATCATGTAAGAGCATAAGAGGGAGGCAGCAATTTAGAAGCCATAAAAAGGCTATCACCAGAATCCTGGTCTTGGCAGCCTGGCCACAGATTTTCAACCTTCAGAACTATGAGAAATACACGTCTGTTGTTTAAGTCAGTCTGTGATATTTTGCTATGGCAACTTGAACAGACTAATATATTTGTAAGTGTAGATATTAGCCTTTTAAGATTGTTATATGATTAAATGAAATGACATTTAAAAACAGCCTATGATAAATTTGGCATATATATATATATATATATATATATATATATATATATATATATTGTGTGTCATGGAAAGGTATCAAAATGAGAAATATGAAAAATAAACATGAGAGAGTAAAGTGTCTGCCATGAGGCTGATAGATGCTGAATTGAAAGTGAAATTGGCAGGCAATATTCAATTAGTTAGTGGTTATTAATGTGCATTGCTAAAGGTAGCCAAAAAGTCTCTCATTCTAGAATTGTAATTTCTAATAGTAATAGACGAAATAAAATAGAATACGGGATTCATAATAATGAAGTTACAGATTTCCAATGGCAAAAGACAAACATAAGCAAGCAAATGATAAAAAATGATTGTAAAGGTGCAGAAAGAATAAAACAGATACTTCGTTTAAAATAAAATCTGTATATTCATCTCTCCATCTGCCCAGAAGTTGAACTAAAATCCCTGTACAATATACATAAAACACCCCTTAGGACTTAGTTGATGGGTAAAACATCTTGGGAGGAACTTGAAACTCGAAGACAAACTTGGTGCTGACTTTCATATTCTGGTTTAATTTTCCTCCATCTTCTCCCAGTTTAGAATTAAAGTAGCTTAAATCCTGAAAATGTTGTCACATATGTACAAACTATATGTCCAAAGCCATAGAATGTCCTATATAACTTTAATGATTTACAATCATTGATTTGAACCTTAAAGTATTATTCTTGTTTTATTCTGGAGTGCTGGAGACAGAAGCCAAGGTCTTGGGTAACCTAGGCAATCCTCTCTTCCAGCTACTGCTAAAGGTAACTAAATAGCTCTATTTTTTCATGAAATGTGTTTTTACTGATTTTTTAAAACTAAATAAGTTTATTTATCATTGGATTTCAGTGTTTAAGTATAACATTGCTTTCTTTTTGCCTTGCTATTTTTATGGTTTCTTTCTCTCCATGGCTAAAGTAATTCACTTTTATGTTTGGGATAGTAATAACTACATTTTCTAAATACACTTTTAAAACATTAAAGAAATCTTTGTTCCATGTTGACTGAGTCCTCAAAGTCTGAGGATTAATCAATTACTGTCAAAATATTTTTCATGGATTCTAAAGTAAAAAAATGCATGAATTATATGCAGAAGAGGCAGCTGGAAACTGGTTTCCCAACCTTTATCTCCATATCCCACCTCTATAGTATACAATAGTTGGTCAAGAGAGATCGATGAATAATTTCTTTGAACAAAGTTGTGCCTATGGGATTTTTTTGATCATTGTTTCATCTCTCAAAATAGGCCTCATAACAGTAATTAAGAAAATTATTTTAAGAATTTGATGTATGTTCCCTTGGGCATGGAGGAAACAGAAACTAGTGCTGATTAACACTTGGAAATTCAATAGAGTGAAAAGCTCCCCCAGGAAACCAGTGTCATTGATATAAGAGCCTGTAAAGGTAGTCAAATATTTTGTTGCATGTAATCAGAAAAAATAAGAGTTTTGATTATTTTTTAGCATATATGGACCCTAAAAATGAGGATTGATCTGAGTCATTTTGGAAAGCAATCCATAAAGTAGGATTTCAAGGGACATCACTAACATACCAATGAAAGCACTTGATCTCTGACATCTATACATGCATGCACACATGAACATGTATACAAACACATGAAAACTAAAAATTAAAGCATTTTTTCTAGAGACTAGGGTAGATGTCATAGTTTCTTTTCCTATGGCTATGCCAAAGTACCCTGACAAAAGCAACTTAAGGGAGAAAGGGTTGATTCTGGCTGCCAGTTTCAGAGGGATCCAATCCATCATGACAAAGAACTCAAGGCAGCAGGAGCTTGAAGTGGCTGCTCATAGGACATCCACAACCAGGAATTGAAGACAGATGAATAATTGTACTCAGTTCATGTCTTCCCCCTTTTCTTCAGTCAAGGACCCAACCCAAGAAAAGGTACTATTCACAAAAGAGAGAGCTTTACAGTTTAATTAATCAAGGTAATCCCCCACAGACCTCCTAGAGGTTAATCTTTATCTAGAGAATGTCACAGGCATGCCCAGATGGAGGCCTGTTCCAAAGGTGATTTTAAATACCATCAGGGATTAACACCAACAATCACAACAGATTTAAATTCTGCACAATCCCAGAAAAAAATTACCAAATGCCACAATTCAGTATCCTAATAATCAAGCTTCAATTCTTACATAGTTTAGAATTTGTATGAAAAAAATATATAGTTTAGTCTATTCCAAAGACTGGAGTATTTAAAAGACTAAAATGATGAAGATTACAAATATGATTTTCAGTTAGACACATGTATTTTTCATCCAGAGATCCATCTCCCACTCCCAGGGCTGGCAATGTGGAGTCAGCTCTTTTTTTTTGTCCTTTAAATCAAATCAAATGTATTTCCAGCAAATGAAATTAGGAAGAGCACAAAGGAAGTGAAGACTTGTGAAGGATCCCATACATGTGCACACAGAGGATAAAACCCTCGGGCTCCTCACATACAGCAAGAGTGCTGGTGAACAGTATGAACAATGCAGAATTGGTTTGTTCTTGCTTCTGACCCAGGCAATAAATAAATAATACATAAATGCAAAAAATTCATCCAGAGTCAAAAAAAAAGGTGAACCATAGAGGAGATTTCAAGGAATAGTAGAAGCTTAAAAATAATACTGTTCCTTCAGCAGATACTCTATAATTTCCTATTAATTCTTTTTGTTTCCGATATTTTTCATAATAAATTACATTTTCCCTTTTATTGAAAATAGTTATCATACAGTATTTCCTAATTACAGTTCTTTCTCTCTCTCAGTTCTTCCTCACTTCTCTTTCCTGCGGATCCACTCTCTTTCTTTCTTTCTTTCATTAGGAAAGAACAGGCTTCTAAGAGATAACAACCAAATGTGACAAAATACAATACAGTAAGATAAAACAAAATCTGTCACTTTCCTGCTGCCTAACTCAAGCTTACAGTACATATTCAGGAAGTGTCTCCAGTAACAGGCTTCATATTCATATTTTTGAGTGAAAACTTTGTGAATAAAAATTTGAAAAACATTATAAATTATAGAAAAATCTCATTTCTCAATTATAGTAAATTTTTTTGAGAAACAACTCCTTGAAGTGTTAACCAGGGTTTTGTCCTATCTTTCCTTTTGTTTGGAATCAGCTGGAGCCTGATTTCCCACATCATTTGATGCATAAGCAAACTGGTTTTGGCAGCAACATTTGATCAGAGGTATTTTTTTAAAAAAAACAAACCTCCTTTACAGCAATAGTAACTAGCATAAAATATTATCTACTGGGAATGGGTATTCATCCAGACAAAAAAATGACTCTTATCTTTTTGTCTTTTATTCATAATATTATAAAAATGAAGAGTTGTTGACTCTATTCAATATAAAATGTGATACAATTAATAGGAACAATTGTTCATTTACATAAGTAGTTGAACCTTATTCAATACTATAATAGAAAAATCAATTTCACCTAGTTCCTGGAAAGTAGAAATAGGCAACATAAGAGATCAATCAACTTTTGATTTATCTATGCTGATAAAAGTTTAAATCAGATTGTAGATGGCTCTGATATCTATAGGAAAACTTAAGGTTTACAGAGGAATTTATAAATAAATACTCCCTATCATATAGCATGATGATTTGTAGGCAATTTCGTTTTGAATTAGACATTCTTTAACCAAATTTATTTTCTTCTTACCGGTTGACAAAATGTTTCTGCTGATTTGAGTCACACAGCTGAAATGTTCTTTGCTATTGTCTATAGAGGGAAAACTGAAGTGGGAGATGTATGCTGTGGGGATATCTCTGGAGTTCCTTCTAATGGAATAATGTTAAGAAGCTTGCCACTTTCCAGACAATTGAATTTTAACAAAAAATGCTTCTTGTTGCTAACAGAAGGAAGTTTCCCTTTATCCCAACATCATCCAATCTCAGACACTTCCTGAAGAGTAAGTTGCAGACTGAAAGAATGAGGGAAAAATCCTATGCTCAGTGTGACTTCTATTGGAAACTAGACATTGTCCTTTGCTTCCGTGCCTACTAGCTTTACAGGACAATTTTGCCCTGTGAGTGAACAAGGGGACTTTTGTGCTGCTGCTTTCTTAGCCAACCTGAAATCCCAACACCTCTTCTTAGGTACCAGGTGTCTAGCACCCTTTTATTTCAAACTAAATGAAGCATACTGGCCCTGAATCCAAGGGGCTTTGCCAAACTACCTTTCATCTTTGCCTTTTAACTGCGAATAGGATATGAGTTATTTATGTTCCTTTCTTACAAAATAATTTATTGTGATGTAATTGGTATATAAATTACACATACTCAGTGTGTACAATTTGTTGTGTACAAGGGAAGTTCCCATGATATAATCACCACAATCAAGGTAATAAACACATCTAACGTATTCTCATAGGTTCCTTTTGTGTCTCTTTTCATTATTGTGGGGCTTTTGTGAATTTAAGTAACATTTAACATGATAACGAATTTTTAACTGCTCATAATACTATATTGCTAACAACAAACATTGTTATATAGCAAATCTCAAGATTTCATTTATATATTTAAAGTTTTGTAATTACTAAATAAGTATTCCCTTTTCCCATCTCCCAGGTCCTGGCAGTCATTCTGTTCTCAGTTTTTGTATAAGGATGACAATTATATTGTTTTTATTGAGCTATATATTTTCTCCACTCCCTCTTCCTCTCCCCTCCCCTTCTACCTTCTCCCATAGTCTCCATTCTCCCAATTTACTCAGAAGATCCTGTCTTTTTCTGCTTTCTATGTAGATTAGATCCATATATGTCTCTCTTAGGGTCCTCTTTGTTGTCTAAGCTCTCTGGGATTGTGAATTGTAGGCTGATTTTCTTTGCTTTATGTCTAAAAGCCACTTATGAGTGAGCACACATGATAATTGTCTTTCTGGAGACAGTCCATAGAAGTAGGAGCACATCAGATTTGTTTATGAACAGATTATTTAACTTTGCACAATCTTCTCAAGGTGCATCAACTCATAAACGAGAGAAATTTCTTCATAAAGTTAAGTAACATACCATCACATTTCTATACATACTGTATTTATGAATTTGTTGATAGCCATGTGCATGGTGGTATAGGTTGCCTATCATAGATAATGCTACAGTAGACATGACAGTGTATATACCTCTTCAAGACCTTCATGTCAGCTAGTTTAAATATGTAGTGAATGTGCTCTGATGAGTCGCAGGAAAACTCTAGTTTTCAGGTTTTGCTAACTGCATTCTCTTTCCCATAGCTGTTGGTCTCTTTTACATTCCCCACCAACACTGGTCAACAGTTTCACTCTCTATATATCATTACCAAGACTTTTTTTTAAAAAAAAAATTCATTTGTTTTGAAACAGTATCAGCACTAGTTAGCCTGAAACTCACTAGGGTAGTACACGCTGGCTTACAATTTAAGATCTTGTCTTACCCTCTTGAGTGCTGGGATTACAGGTATTTGCCACCATGACTAACATTTGCTTAATTTCTAATATTTGTTTTGATAGTACAGGAAGTCCTTATGTCTTTTGAAAATTGACCCCTTATTTGGATATGTGACCCTGATATGTATTATTCCATTACATGGGGTACCTTCTTTTTGGTTGTTTTGCTGTGTGAAAACCCTGTTTTTAAATTTTTATGTAACACACTAACCCAACTTTTTGTTGCCAGCACTTCATGAGACACACTCAAGAAGCCACTGCTAAAGCCACTAACAAGTAAGTCCCCCCCGCTTTTCCTTACAGGTGTTTTGCTGTTTCAAGTTTTATGATCAAATTTTTAAACCATTTTGAGTTAATTTTTACAGATGTTGTAAGGTAAGAATAATTTTTTCTTTCGCTTATTTTTTCCCCTTGTGGAGATATGTGCAAATTTTACTAACACTACAAGTCCATGTCGTCCTGGTAATAATAATTAATTGACAGCAAGAAAAAAAAAACAGGGCTGTTGGGATGGCTTTGTGTAAAGGTGCTTTCTGCCACACTTGACTATCTGAGCTGGATTCTGGGACCCACTCAGAGGAGAGAACTGATTCCCATAAGTTGTACTATGATATTCAGCCCCTCCTCTCCACACACACACACACTAAAAAAATAGGTAAATAAATGCAATAAAAATTTTGAAAGAAAGAAAATCTGTACCATTGCTAGAGAGAATACAGGGTGGGGCACTAACCCTGTGTCACTAATGGTAAGATTGCAACAGTTCATCCTCTATAAAAATCAGCTTGAAGATTCTTCAAAAAAGAAAGGAAGGAAGGAAGGAAGGAAGGAAGGAAGGAAGGAAGGAAGGAAGGAAGGAAGGAAGGAAGGAAGGAAGGAAAGATATACAGATGGCTTAGGCCTGTCCTATGCAAGCTTCCTAGCCATCAGTCCAGAGTCTGAGCGTCTATTAGAAGAGCAGGCTAGTTGGTTCTGTGGGTTCCCTTGTGATGAACCTGACTCCCTTTCTTCAGCATGATTCCCTAAAATCGGCCTAATGTTTGGCTGTGGGTTTCTGCACATTTCAGTCAGTTATTGAATGAAGGCTCTCTGAAGACAATTGTGGTAGTCACCAATCTGACTACAGTAGATGGCAAGTTCAGGCTAACTATCCACTATTGCTAGGAGTCTTAGCTGGGGTCGTCTTTGTAAATTCGTGGCAGTTTCCCTTGTATCAGGTTTCTGCCTGACCTTGAAATGTCCCTTTTACCAAGACATCTCATTCAGTACTCTCCTACTCCATCCACCCTTCAACCATATCCTTCACGTTCTCATCCCCATCTGCCCCCAGGCTAACCAGGCGATTTCTTGATAACCATGCTATAGTCCACATCCACAAAGAGAGTACGTAATAAGGAGGGCCCAAAAGGGGATGCATGGATTTCTCTGGGAAGGTAAAATAGAAGAAAAAGCACTCTTATCAACTGTATGGAAAGTATTCTTAAAGATCAATAACATAGAAACAATTAAATTTTTTAAATAAGTAAAAGAGGTGATAAGATGCCTCACCAAAGAAGATGTACAGATGAACAATCAGCATATTAAAAGATACTCAAGTTCATAAAGCACTAGGGAATTTTAAGTTAAATCAAAAAGAATATCATTATGTTATACACACTCATAGAATGGCAAAAATTCACAAACAATAATAAACTACAGGGGATGTAAAGCAAGAAGAACTCACATTCATTCCTAGTGGAAATAAGAAAAATACAGCTACTTTTGTCATTGTAAATTCCTTTAGAAATAAACAAATACTTACCATACTGCCTAGAAATCATATTTTTAGTATTTACTCAAATGAATAGGAAATGCATGTCCCACAAAAAAACTCTTTGGAGATGTATAGAGCAGTTTTATTCAAAACTGTCCAAATTTGGATGAAATCATGCATTCAGTCAAAGAAATATTCTTCACTGAAAAGCAATCAGTTTTACCAAGCTATGAAAAATCATGGAAGAAACAACAAATTACTCATTGAAAGAAGCCAAATTGAAAAGCTGTGTAATGAATTATTCCCACTACATGAAATTCTGGAAAAGAAAAACTATGGAGATAGTAAAATAGTAATTGCCAGAGGTTAGAAGGGAAAGAGGAATGAATAGGTAGGTTCCCCCTCCCCCAGGGTATTTGGAGTATTCTGCATTATATTATAATGATGGATACATGCCATTTTAAATTTGTCAAAATCCATAAATTACACAGTAAGACCCCAAAATGATCTATGGACTTCAGGTAGCAATGAGTTGCCAATGTAGGTTTATTGAATCTGAACAAACTGATCATTCTGGTGTGTCATACTGATAGGGGATGCTGAATGTAGGAATAGATAAGAAATCTGTGCTTTCTTCCTGAATTTGCTGTGATCTAAAACGTCTGTGAAAAATGAAGCCTTATTGTAGAAGTGTCACACAGTTGGCTATTCTTACTAATAACCGTTTTTCTCCTAACATTGTTTGAGAGTTTTGAAGTCATTAATTCTAATCATGTACACATTCCCCCATTGCCAGTTATTCCAATAATTTACTTTTTGAAACCCCTTACTTTACCATATTCACTGACTTGACTTTGGCTATTTCACAGGATCTCTTAATATTTTAATATAATGATATATACAATACAAACCGAGAGATAAGAAATCACATCAAATTATCAAACACGGTCTTCTGAGTTAACAGAGCGATAGAGTCAACATTTTCCCTGTGGGTTTCCCCCAACAAGTTTGCTTAAAGATATTTCATGTAGACACTGAAGGCTTTGATAGAAACCACTTCTCTAGAAATAATAACCTTGGGGTGATTTTTTAAAGAATGTATCTTTCCAGAGCAAGAGTTGTTCAGGCGAGTTTCAGATAACCTTCAAAATGTACCCAGATATGTGAGCTCTGTAAGTTACCCTCCCATAAAACCACAAATTTCCCTCATTTTCTTTCTTTCTTTTTTTTTAGAATTTTATGCATTTAATAGGGGAAGTGTTTAGAAATGAGAAAGAATGTAAAGACAAATGGACAGGCTCAGCCTATCAGGTACAAGTACATGAGAACTTGTCTTTGGGAACCGAGAAATCAGTGTTTGCTCCTTGAATTAAATATCATCGGGTCAGTCGTTGATTTTTCCAAAATAAGTTAAGGATAGACAGATACCATATTATTCCTTAAAGACACCTCCAGGGTTGCAGTACAAAAGAAAAGGAGCAGTTAACGTAGTATGTGTCATGTACTAGAATATCAGTACCAATTTTGAAACAATGTCTGCAGAAATTAGATGAACTCTGCATCTTAGATGTAGTATTGCATTCTCAGGCAGCTACTATATACAGAATTTTAAGGTAGAGAATGTCAGTTTAAACTTCGATCACGATCAGTGCATATCCTTAGTTTTTTGAGTGTCAACGGTATTTTTGTTGTTTTTGTTGTTGTTGTTGTTATTGTTGTTCTTGTTTTTGCTCTCTTGCTTGATTCTGCTGGTACCTCATATATGAAAAGTCTCCTGGAGAGCAGGTTGATGTCAATTTCTTCTTGGCCCACTTTCTTTTAAATTTTCTTTTTTTTTTTTTTACTTATTTATTTTTATTCTTTTTTAATTAAAATTTCCACCTGCTCCCCATTTCCCATTTCCCTCCCCTCCTCCCAAATATTGCCCTCCCCCCACTTCCCTCCCCCTATCCCCACTCCTCTTCTCCTCCCCCCACTCCATTCCCCCTCCCTCTCGATACTGAAGAGCAGTCCAAATTCCCTGCCCTGCGGGAAGACCAAGGTCCTTCCATCTACGTCCAGAAAGGTGAGCGTCCAAACAGGCTAAGCTCCCACAAAGCCAGTTCATGTATAATGCTAATTAAAATTGTCAGTTCGGCTACTGTTACCTCTATCATAGTGTCCAGAAAAGTGGTTTTATTAAAACATTTTGACTTTAAGATAAGTCATTTTTCAAGTATTTATCTGTATTCAGTCTTTGAAATTGGAAAAATGATTTTCTCCATGAATGTATTTATTATACCTGCCATATTTATGTATCCTTAGAAGAGCTGATGTGGGAGTAATAAGTTAATACCACAGAGCTGAAAGAAGTGTGGGATCCATTTCACTGATATATGTATAATCTAAAGGAGGCTAGGCTTTCCATTTTGTTCATGTCATTGAAATTATAAATTTGGTGTTTTGCTGTTTCAATAGAAACTAATTAAGTGTTCAGAGATGAAGATTGTACAATGATACAGGTTAAAGAGCTATAATAAAGCAACCAGAAAGGCATACATGTATGTTTAATAGTATCTAATGTTAGGAATGATTAGAAATATTGCACTAACTCTTAATAATTTTATGTCTTTACATATAACTTTACTGGTAACTTTTTAAAACATCTGAAATCTATTTAAATTTTAATATAAAACAAAAGATAACCTTCAATAATATACTAGATAATTTTACATAATCTTGCTAAGAACCCGATTTACTTGGCAAGGTATGACAATGTATCTGAATATGTACATGTATGCTTACAAATGCATATATGTATATATACATGTATATTTTACATAATATACATGTGTGTGCTTTTATTTAAATGTTGTAAATAATGTAGAAAGAATCCAAGCATAGCAGTTATTTAGTATAATGAGAAATTAGATTTTATGTAAATAGTTTAACGGCACCATTGTCAGGTTTTAAAAGTTGATGAATCTGACTTCTATTAATGCTAAATAATGAAACAGTGATACTATGTTTGATAAAATATATAAATATGATACATTTTTATATACCAGGCACGATTTAACTAGAAGGTCATCAGCAAAATATTATAGAACCAATATATTAGGAATATATTAGAATTTATGTATATCCATTTATTACTAAATTTAAAGAGGTCTATTTTTGTAAGTATAGAAACTAGGATTCTTGCCATGTTTTAAGGATTACGTAAGTCAGAACTTATCCTTGTATATTAAAAGATTTAAAAATGAATCATTTTGCCTTTTTCTTACAATCATCTATTGATTTGAAAACTTAGTCACTTAGTAATTTACATTATGAAGAGAAGCACACTATTTTTATTAAAGTTATTTACTGCTTCTTTTTAGCCATAATTTAAATCCCTAGAAAGTAGCTAAACAGTTGCTGTGCCTACTTAAACCTCAAGCAAACTACAGTGAGTGACTTTTTTTTCCTTTATTAATTTTTTGTTTATTTTACATACCAACCACACTTTCCCCTCCCACCTCTCTTCCCATTCCCTCCTGCCCACCTCCATTTTAAACCCCATCCACTCATCCTCTGTCTCCATTCAGAAAGGGGCAGGCCTCTCATGGGAGTCAACACAGTAGGGCATATCAGGTTGAGGCAGGACAACCCCCCCCCCCCGCATCAAGGTTGGGCAAGACAACCCAGCTTGGGGATTGAGTTTCCAAAAGTCAGCTCACGTGTCAGGGACAGGTCCTGATCCCCCTGCTAGAAGTCCCACAAACAGACCAAGCTACATAGCTGTCACATATGCAGAGGTCAACCCCATGCAGGCTCCCTAGCTGTTGGTTCAGAGTCCCTGAGCTCCCTCAGGATGAGGACAGCTGTCTCTGTAGATTCCCATCATGACCTTGACCCCCCTTCCTCTGTCTCTTCAACAGGACTCCCAGAGAGCTTGCCTGTGGATCACTGTATCTGCTTCCATCACTTATTGGATGAAGGTTCTATGATGACAATTAGGGTAGTCACCAATCTGATTACAGGGGATGGCCAGTTCAGGCACCCTCTCCACTATTGCTAGCAGTCTTAGCTGGGGTCATCCTTGTGGATTCCTGGGAGTTTCCCTGGCACCAGATTTATGGTACAGCCGTTTTTTCCCTTATTCACATTATTTTTTTTACTAGTTTTCATTATTTTAATGATGGCTCTATTCAAAACCATTTTTCATTCTTTAGTCACTTATCCAAAATACCAAGTTCTGCTAAAGGTATGATGTATGTGTGTAGGGGTACAGATTCAGTATCTCTTATATTAGTGTGGCCCATTTCTCTAAATTATTTTGGTATTTAATTTCATTTTCTGTCAATTATAGGTAATTAATTTGAATGGGAGAAGATAGTAAATAAGGTTTACCAATGAAACAGTCAAATGATGCTAAGGGAAGTAAATGAATACAAATGATTTATGTACTTAGGTTTTGTGGATAGTATGTTGTATTGGATAGTGTTAATCAGTTAATTTGTCATAAATGATGAATGTAGTTCCTGATACAAAACTATAATATACTTAAGGCCAGTAGCTTCTTGTGTTCTATATTTGCCATCTTTAATGAAAGCTGTGATTCTATACAAACCCTATGGAAAAATCTCCAGGTAGTTCTTTTAAAAAGATGTCGTTGCATTTGAAATAATAGGCATTTACCCATTTTGCAGCTGATGACCTGCTGCATGTTCCATGGTCATTTTATTTCAAAACTTATTTTGGTCTAATAACAATATCTTCACTAAAATTTCCACCAACTTTACAAACACACAAAGCAAATGATACAAGTATAAGAGCTATATGGTGAACAGCAAAACATACATTTATACTATTATCAGAATCAAAAATAGTTTCCACAAAAGATACTTCATTCTTCATATATTATTTTTTGTCAAACAGCAAAATACATTTTCCAAAAAAGTAATACAAGTCTTCAAATTGTATAACAATGTAAAAACTATTCTTATTTAAACATTATTAACATTATATTAAACATTAAAGCAAATATGCACGATTCAACAAACTTTGGACATTTCAGACATCTGTTTAAATATACCACTCCTAAAATAGTCCCGAAAATTTTATTTACAGAATTATGGTAAGTTATTACAGCACTTCAAAATGTTTGCACTAAGAGACAAAAAGTGGTGATATAAAATAGAAAAATAGAAAAGGCACCTTAAACATTATAAAGCTATACTTATATTGCCCGCTTTTCTAAAACAGAACACAAACAATTCAGTGTTTAAAAGATCATTCTTCTTGATATAGTAAAGAATACTATTAGCAACCAACTTCATGTGGAGCTGGGCAACTGCAGTTAAATGTTTGTATTTCTTTTCCAAGCCTGACCATTGTTTGTGTTACTGACATTTTCTTTCATGTTAAACAATTAGGTTTAAGTCAAATGAATGCTGAAACATATCTTGTACAGGCATACTAATGGATACAGCTTGCCTAGTTTTGAAGTGAGATGCTAACTTTACTTCTTATCAGATGAATATACTGAAATTGTATTGTAATATTTTTATTGTATTCAGTAGTCATTTTGGATCCTGAATAAGAAAGTAACTCAGATTAGTCTTTCATCATTCATTATTTGTTGACATGTTTATGGTCTGGATTATCTGAGCATTTGCCTTTCTTTGTTTTGCAGGCTAAGCCATTCTCTTAACATCAAGAAGGGCTTTAAAGAAAAATGTTTTGTACTTGCTAATGCTTTTGAACCGGAAGGAAAAGTTAGTAACATTCAGTTCATGTCATCTAAACAGGGCTACGTGAAGTTTAACAAGTCACAAGCTGCCAAAGAGAACACTCCTCAGTTAAATCTAATGGCAGTGTGTAGATGTGAGATGGCAGTAGTATTCAAGGTATATGCGACCTGCTTTAACATAGCAGGAGGTCTTAATTTAAAGAGGAAGTCAGATTTCCATAGTCACCTTTAAATGGCAAATATAGCCAGAAGACAACATTCTCTATCAGCAGTGGGTTGATATCAGAAAATTTCAGCTAATGAAATGGGTTATTTCTAATCTTATTGGGATAGTTAGCTTACTGAATGAAATACATAATATGTACTGAAACAAATTATTCATTGAATGTGATATTGCGATATGATTTATGAATGCAAATTGCCTATAATTATCCTTTAATGTAATGTGCTACAGAAATTTTTATGTAATTTGTAGCCTTATGCTTCTAGATAGTGCCTTTTGATCTTAAACTTTTAGTGTTTTGACTATTAATTTTAATGCAACTACTTAAAAATTCTGCACAAGAGGTCAAGATCACAAAACATTGTGCACAATGGCTCTGAATGGGTCCTACTAAAAAAGCAGTTATCTTATAAATTATACCCATCTGGACATCAAATGACAGAAAAAGTCCAGTGATATCTTTGTCTATTGTCTAGAATTCAAGGATTCTTCAAGAATCAAAAAGTTAACATTTATTCCCAGAATCATAGCCTCTGATTTAAGATTGTTAACATGCCCTAGGCATGAAAAATATTGAAAACCAGAGAGCCTAAATTTGGGTTCTCTACAATGCACACAAGGAAGTTACTTTTCTAGAATTGAAAATCTATAATACCAATCTCATGAAATTAACAGTTCCAGATACCCTCCTTACTAGGAATTAATCTTTTGTAAAAATAAATACTAAAAAATAACCCCTAGTTTTAATTTTTCTATCCTGCCACTGAGAAAAATATAAGCGCTGTTGTAGTAAATGAGGGAAATGTGGAAGAGAAACAGGATGAATTAAAACCTTGCTTGCTCTTCAGCAGGATTACTAGAGAACACTAATGGACTGTAAATTTCTAAAAGCAAGACGACATTCCAAGTTTGCACCAAAAAGAATAGATAAGTGTTTAAGGAAATACTTGTACTAATCAGATTTAAGCATCAGCAATGTCCACATGTATCAAAACACTACATGATACTCTATTAATAAGTACATTGTCCATGTTTTATTATGTATGTTAAACACATTTTAAGTAAAGATAACATCAAAACCTTCCTCCAGCAAAATGTATAAATGCTTTTTTTTTTTTTTTTGGAAACTGTCAAGCTTACCAGGAGCTGTTTATCTTTTATACAAGTATTCCCCTTGTTTTAGTAAACAGCCACTGAAATTAATATAGTTCTATGGCTAGAATGTTTAAATACAGTCCTCGACATGACTAAGTCTTATGAGCTCATGTATATAATTTCTGTTTTGGTACCCAGATGTGGTATTTTATAGAAGGATATTTTGCTTTTGACTTTAAAGATTTATTTGAGTGCTTTTCAAAGAAGACAATTTTACTCTTAACCAGCTTAACTTAAATTCCTAACTTTCAGGGTGAATCTGAAAGATCTGTACATGATAGTGAAAATACAACCTCAGTAGTTAGTGAACAACAGGTATTGGAGTTTACTGCCTGTAAAACTATTGTGTTTTGAAGTCAGGGTACCAAAAATATTTTTTAAAGTCTTAAATCTGTAAGGAGGAGAAGTATGGAGAAATATGCATGCTCAAGAAGGGCACCCACATGGCTTAATGAAAATCACTATTCACAGTTTCTTTGTTCAAATACCTGCTAATATTGGCCGTATTGACTCTAATATTATTGGCGGGAGGCACTAAAATTGTAAAACCTTTTAAAAGTAGAAAATGTACATATCAATGATTTACTAATATTACCTTCTATTTTCAAAGAATTTGGAAGAGACTAAATATATAAGAATTTCCTTTAAATTCTGATTTTAAAATAAGGATTTGATAATATCTTTACCTTTTGTTTTGGAACTAAGCTTTAATTTTATATAGAAAACTTTAAAGTTATTCTACTATAGCAAAAATAAAGGTCTAGTAGTATATTAGTTTGTATCCTCATACTGCTCTATAATATCATTTTCACAAAGATTAGTATCCCCTACTGATTACCTCAAGTTCTTTAAAAACCTTTAAACAAGAATCCAATCCCAGGCTTCTGATTTCCAGAGTTCAGCCTAAGTAATATGCATAAATGGGTCATATCTATAATGTGTAATAGATTAATTAGAATTTTAGAGAGAATAATTTATATTTCTCCATTAGTCTAGAATTATATAAGAAATCACCAAATTAATTGAATTGACATTTAACTTATCATTTTAATTTGGCATAATTTGGAGAAGTAGCTACTCAATATACTATCTCTCTTAAGAAGGGCATTTATTCATTTACAAGGGTTAATGGTTTTATTCTGAGGCATTAAAAGGTGTGTCTATGTGGCACTCCTTTTATAGGACAAGGAGGTCTACCTGTTGGAGGGGACATATAAACCACATGCATTAAAATCATCTATAAAACATCTGTTGTTCTTTAATGGTGTACATTTATAAAAATGAATTTTGTTCTAATTCATTCAAATAATCTTACATCCTTCCATAACAAGGCAAAGTAAAAGAAAATTGGTTATGTTCAAAAATTAGTGACGTAAAATTGGTTTCTAAGTAGTGTATACTCCAGCTAGTATGAAATCACCCCAAACAAGATAATCATTTCTCTTAAAGCAGTAGATTAGTTACTATCAGAAGACTATTTCTGAATTTAAAAGTTTTACATACCCTATTAGATCTTTTGTGGATATTTGGGCACTGAATATTCTAGTTTAAGAGAATATGTGTGTGGCTGAAACCCAATTAATTTAACTAATAGAAATGCTAGAACTATGTTTTCTTTTCTTTCTTTGGTTTAGGTTAGATTACTGAGGTGAAAAATGAAAACAACTTCCAGAATAAAACTTACTACTGGATTTTACCATGGGTTAAAACAGTTAAAGGGCAATCTAGTGTGTATCTGGTAATGGGATGATGTATGCTGGAATGGGGTTTTAAAATAACTGAGTGACTTCAGGTAAAAAAAGTTGGCATCTGTTTACTTATTTTAACAAATCCCATGTATTAAACTAAGGAACAGAAGGAATTAGTACTGCTTCTTTTAAGGCAGTTACACTAGTCCTGGAGAGATGCTGACATGCCATTGAATACACAGTATTTTTCTGGTTAGTAGGCAATAAGGGAAGGCTTAGGGAAACAAAACCATAAAGAGCAGGCTAAAGCTTTCTCTTCTGTGGTATCACTCCCATTCAACATGTTTGGATTCTCTAATCTGAGAAAATATTAGGCATTTATGTTGAGTTTTTTCACAAGAGAACGTGAGCATGATCATTTTAGTTCATTCTCTCTACACTGCAGTTTAAAGCTTTAGGATAATAATATGGAAAAACTGCTTCTTAGGAAATAAAAACTTTGGACTAATACCAGTAAGAAGCAATGGGATTGCAGATGTTATAAAATACTCCAAACATCTTCACAATTCTATTACTGAACTACTATGGGAAATATGAACCTTTAGCAATGACATCACTAACACAATCGTTTTAAGTCTCAAGTAATTTCCCTGTATCTTTTAGAATTACTTTTTCCTGATAATTAAGTTCAGTTTTATGTATATGTAGTCCTACCTTCTGAAAACTAAAGTGTATATATTAAGATACAAAGAAGGATCACTATAATTTAGCCAATAGCCAATACAAGATGTAGAAAGATTTAGTGATCCAATTTCTTAATACAGTGTTCAATACTTTTTTTATTTGTTCTCCACCCAAAGGGGTAAATCCAAATATTTTAAAGCCTTGGGATTCTGTCATACAAATGTAATTATTTGAATATGTCAGTGGTCAGTGATGTATGGGTACACAAATATCAGAAATATTGGCTATTTGACAATCCCACAGAAGCTGTACTTTTGTATTCAATACTATAATGCCAAGAAGAGACTTTAACTACAATCTATAGGTACCACATTCTCAGATTCTGATTGCTGGTTCTTATTGTGATGGAAAAAAAGTAGTTAAGTTTTCTGATGGCCTCATTGACATTCATTGAGAGCAGCTTGTTGTTATCATCCCAGATAAGAGATCAATGGCTCTTTTCATCACATGAGAGAAATTCATTTTAAATCCCATTCATATATTTACTAGTGGACATCTGTTGTTATTGAATAAATATTCAGAATAATGGTAAATATAGACAATTACTGAACAAAATATGGTGTTAACTGAAATTTAACATCAAAGAACATACTAAAAATCAGGTTTTGCAATAGGAAAAGTGAAAGTGCTTCATTTGGTGGTAAGTACTTTCAATTACTAATGATGAAAATTGCCCAGATGTGTTAGAATGTTAATCAAATAAGCCAAAAATCTGAAATGTTATGACAGAATTCTTAACTTTTCGTAGTTGGTGGCAGTATTTCTCTTTTTTGTCCCCTTTAGTTTCTTCTTAGGAGATGATGATAAAATAGTTTCACATTCAGATTTGGTTATTTTTTCTTTTCAACTTATTTAAGTGCCAGAAACTCTGCATAATAAGTTCTCTTGCTGGCTATTCAGATTAAAGGTTTGTTTTCAATCCACAGATCAGCTAAATTCTTACTATATG
Organism: Chionomys nivalis; assembly: GCF_950005125.1. NCBI lineage: Eukaryota > Metazoa > Chordata > Mammalia > Rodentia > Cricetidae > Chionomys > Chionomys nivalis. The sequence continues at coordinate 77,480,076 of NC_080112.1, read as the reverse complement.
ATGCATAATTACTGTTTTCCAGCGCATTTTTTCCAGTGGTCCTTTAAACTTTAGCAGTATTTTCAACCCAACACATTCTATTGGGAAACGCAGGTTTATAATCTATTGTTTTAACGTCATTTAAATTTGTTATCATTGCAATCAGTTATTTTCAATTTAAGCACTAAAAATTCATGTAATTATTTGCTAATGAAGCAAACAGTGTAACAAGGAACTAACTGGACATAAAAATGTTGCAACATGTCTTCACTATGCATCTCCATTTTAAAACATGTGAAGTGTTCTTTTATCTTTAGCCAAAGATGCAGGCATCTTTAACATACTGGTTGCAGCGAATTTTGTCTTGTGTCAGTAAGATTAGAAAGATCACTGAAAGTATTTACTCCAAAACATTTGAAAGTTTTTGCAGTCCCAACATTTGAAGATCACTTAAAAATGAGTTTAGATTTGATACCTTATCTACTATCATAATTTAAGCTGCATTTGGTGAAAAATAGTTGGCAACTACACAAAAATAGATCTTAACTTTTACAGAATTTGGAAAATTCCTTTTCAGATGTACTGAAGTAATGCTTCTGGTATGCGTACTTCTTAGATCATATCATTTTGTACTGGAAACTGTACTCTGGGACATGGCTGGAAGTAAACAAGTGGCAGCCCAGATGCTACATAATAACTTGGGTACCCTCCCTCAAAAACTAGGTATGGAGCAGGTTGGTAAAAGCAAGTTACATTGTCTGTACTGGGTAGTATATTCTGTTCTCCAAGTACTTTTAAAGCCAAAAGGGTGATCATATTAAGAGTCTGCCTTCTTTCATAACCCATGAGGCAGACAGTGCTTTGGTTCACAACACCATGCAAGGTCATAAGGTACTCATACTTGCTTTTATCTTCACCTATGAAATGGTTGCGGAGGTATGATTCAATTTTCTTTTGCTGTTCTGCTACATCAGGAAAATCAATGAAAAATCTAGAACACATATAACGTTCTAGAGTCTTAATTTCTGTTTGACAAGCTGGTTTGAAGTCACGGACTAACAAATTGCTGTATTTCAAAAGGCCACCACCTCTGATCTCTTCAGGTTTTCTGGTTGATATAAGCTTGTATTTCAAGTGTATCATTGCTTCCTGGAAGTCTCCATACATACTTTCAGCCACCACAACAGGACAGGATTCTTTGGTTAGCTTAGCATTTGGGACACTATAGAAATCTAACATGGAATCCAAAAGAATTTGAAAAGAATCTACACTAAATTCAAATTGTCGTCTGAGTGAATTCACAAATTTTAGTTCTACATTTTTCCCAGTGTTATTTGAAAGAGAGATGAGACTCCAGCGATCATTGTTATCGCAGATTTTGACCATTTTCTGCACATATGCCTCTTTCATTGTCTTTATGGTAATCTTTTCTTTTTTAACACCTTTTGGTAAAAAGTCAAGTAGACAGCCTAAAACTGCGTCCTTAACAACATGAAATTCTTGATCACTTGGCAGATCAACACCAAAAATAATGTCCAGATCTTTATAGCTGATTCCATTATGACTTGCAAGTATGTAACTTGCTGTAGAGCCATTCAATCTGGTATCTTTAACAATAATACCCTGCTTTATTAGTTCATCTTTCACAACATGAACAATATCTTTCGGTTTTACCTCCAGCGTGGGGAAATTGCCCCTTCCATGGATTGGGATTACTTCATCTAACACGCGATCCAGTGTTATGATGTGATCCCAAGTGAGATTGCTGAATCTGATCTCTGACATTATGAAGTCAATAGATTAACTACAGGGCAAGAAGAATATTAGGAAATGTCAGCATCTTAAAACTAAGATTACACCTAAAGCATATGAAAAAATTCAAAACAGATTTACCCTCTATAAGAAACAAAGTGAATACTAGGATGTTATTAATGGATATAATCATTCTTAAATATGGAAAAATAAAAGTCACAAAGATATCAAATCTTTGGTTCATTAGTAACTTCAAACAGATTTCTCAGAGATTAACTGCAATTATGTAATTCATAAGATAAAAATGGTCTTCTTTTCTAATTTTTCCTCATATGAACACGATAATGATGGTGTGTGGTCATATAAATACTTATAGGATAATCATAGTACAACACTGAGGCAAACTGTCAATAACTTAAGTTGAGATGAGATAGCATGAACAAAGTGCAACTAATATACAATAAAGTAACTTTAATTCTATAATGATAAAATCATTCACAAAGTCCATATTGACTTTAGATAAGCATAAGATTCTTGAGTCTTAAAAACATCTAGGGTGTCTGATTTTAAATTTTAAAATTCTTCCTTAATATTCAAATTACTTTTGAAAATGGAAATTTCTATTTTATTAATTTCCTTTCTGAATATTAGTAAAAAATTCAGTGGTTTAATACTAGTCTTACAATCTGTGAGAAGAGATTGTTATTGATATACATACTTTCTTCAATATTAAGAAATATTTTCTGTATAGAAGTCCATGGGAACTTTATATGGAAATAGTCAACCAAATCAAAATTAAATGAACTAACTGCCAGAATAAATGAGCAACTGATCAAAAAGGTATCTTTCACATAAAACAAATTATTAGGATGAGATACTTAATATCCTAGATCTACACATAGATACTATAGGAGAAAGGAAGGGAAAAGCACTTTGTTTCCCAGGCAAAAGCATACTAAGATCTTCCAAAGAAAACAAAGATTAACATTTCTTTTCACTTTATGCTAGAAATGTGGTATTGAGAAACTGCTCATCAGTGTACAGCATTCTACTTTTCACTTGACACCTATGCTAATGATTCTGTCTTCTAGTACATAGACTAGCCTGAAGATGTAAGAATGTATGTGTTTATACATATGTATATTTATGTATATATATGTGTGTGTGCATAATTTATTATTAGCATTTGGTATATATAAACACATGAAGTCAATTTGCTAGGATGTGAGGAAATGCTGTAATTGATCAGTATATGTTTCAACTATCTAAATGATATTTTTAAATAACTGGTTCATATTTTTTTAGTATTCTCTTGCTACAACTAAATAAACTTCTATTTTACATAAACTTTTTATTAAATTAGCTTATTATTATTGAATGAAGAATTTTTATTTATTTTATTTAAAAAAGAAAACAAACTATCTTTTATCATTTTACATACTAATCCCAGTTCCCACTCCCTTCCCTCCTCCCATGCCCTCCACCTAACTCCCCACCCCACTCCCACCCACTCTTCAGAAAGGATAAGGCACATTGCTTTGAGGAAGGTTCAAAGTACTCCCTACTATATCTAGGCTGAGCAAGGTATCCATCCAAAGAAAATAGGTTCCAAAAAGCCAGTACAAGCAGTAGGGTTAAATCATGGTGCCACTTTTTGCCCCAGCCATACAACTGTCATCCACATTCTAACTGAAGAATTTTTTAAATTACCATTTTCTCGCCATCTGTAGTTAAATTATATGCTCAAGAAATGAGTCACAAATTTTTAAAACATCATAATTACCATAACATATCATATGTGTAATACACATATATACACATACACACACATATATACACACATACACAATATATATACACACTTATAGTCACACACTGAATTCTTAAAATATGAGGTTCCTATTAGTTCATTCCTGAAGATCTTGAGTCTCTAACTTCTTCCAATTTATTTATTTTTTACGCTAACACATTTCCTATCTATCTTAATTAATATTGGTGTGTTTATAATAAATAAGATATAATAATATATATGACTCTAGTAGACATTGAAATTGAAACTAAGTTGTTTCCATTATTTAATTGGTTGAATTAATCTGAAATACAAATAAGGCAAGTGAATTGTCGTTCTCTCACAAAGGGTCAGAAACGGTCATTTGTATAATAAATTACAATGTGTTTTCCTTACCACACATTTATTATGCTTCTGACCACAAAAATAAAAGCGAAAACTCACTAATAATTTTCCAGCTCCATTAATATTAGAAGTTATCTTCAAGGAGACAGAAGAATGACTTACAATTTACGTTGTAAAGATAACCTTCAAGAACTCTACAGGGTCAATGTGACGATTGAGTAAATATTTCAGAGAAGATATGAATTTTCATCCTACAGAGTAAAGTCATGAGGCAACCAATCTGAAAAAGAAGAAAAAAAACAAAAGAGCATTTTGATACATATTACACACAAACTGATATTCTAATCGTAATCTTACAAGCTCTATGTACACATGTATAGACAGATACACTAAAGAAATGATGGTAAAAGACTTGCTCTGAAATAGAAGTTCTTATCTTTCATGATGCATCATCACATACAGGTTTTGTGAAATACTTCTTGGTCCCATTTCCAGAGTTTCTGAATAAGCATTAAAAAGGGGAATCTGAATACATGCATTTAAACAACTTCCCAGATGGTGCTTATGCAGCTATAATTTAAGAATCCTATTACTAAAGGAAACTTGGCGCATGCCTTTAATCCCAGCACTTGGGAGGCAGAGGCAGGCGGATCTCTGTGAGTTCAAGACCAGCCTGGTCTACAAGAGCTAGTTCCAGGACAGGCTCCAAAACCACAGAGAAACCCTGTCTCGAAAAACCAAAAAAAAAAAAAAAAAAAAAAAAACAAAAACAAAAAAAAAAAAAGAAAAGAAAAAAAGAAAAAAGGAAACTTAGAAGAAATGATCAAGGACCATTACTATCAACAGGAATACCTCATGTCATGACTTGGCTACTTCCATTTCATTAAAAAACCAAAACCAAAACTAACCCTAAAAGCTGGGCTATGGCTCACTGGGAAAAGTACTGTGTAAACATGAGAATCTGGGTTTTATGTACAGCACCAATATAAGAAGCAGGCATGGCAGTACATGTTTATAACCACAGAGCTGGGAGGATGGCGACATATGAATTCTCAAAGCCTCACTAACCAGCCAGTAGAGCTGAAATGGCAAGCTCTAGATTCAGTGAGAAGATCTTTTCTCAAAAGATTAGATAGAGTGAGAAAGACACTTCATACTGACCTCTTATCACCACAAAATAAATTTTAAAAATTGCAGTGAATAAAACAGAGAATTCCAATTCAAGCAAATTTTAAAATTAGGGTTTTATAAGCATCCTAATAGTCCAATAATATTTTTCAACTAGATGTAAAGTCTAACAAAGTCTAAAACTTGTGCAATGATTCTAATACAAATGTTGCTAGTTACCTTAGTTACAGAAAATGCTTATATGTAGAAGTAGATGTCTCCTATTTTGGAAACCTTCAAGATTGGTATCCACCTGGAGTTAAATAAGGAAATGGACATTAGTTACACTATGCACAATATTTCATAGATTCAAAGAAGTATGAAGTATTATTTAATTACTAGAAAGAGATATTGCATATTTTATTTGATATACTACATCTGTTTCTATAGAGAAGATTAAGGCCTGTGAGAAATGAAACTGGTGTATTTAATTAAAGTATAGTTTATGAATAATTTAATATTATCTCTTTTAAAAATGAAATAAAAACTGAAAGTACTAACTTCAAGAAGAAATTCATATTTATATCATGATGAAAACACTGAATGATTAGGTATTGTCATGGTGTACTGAGTAAAGCAGTAAATAGAATGCCCTGGCTAACATTAATAGTAAAGAGCATCACGAACATCATGAAAATGATAATTATCTCATGGAAATCCATTTCAATGCTTCTGCTCTGCTCAAAGTAAAGGCTGACATATAACTTTAACACAGCAAACCCCAAGGGACTAAGTATATTCCCCGAAGGTAGAATGCTTGTTTGACATATGCAAGGTCATCAAATTATCTTAACCATCAGACTTGACTTTGTCTTTATCTTTAACACTGCAAACAAGCATATTGAAATTAGTATAAGTAATACATATCAAAACAATTGAGTTGTTTTAAATATGGTAAAAGTGATCCCTGTCATAGCAGAGAACTATGGTACTTCTTTAGTTGTTTGATTATAGTGGCAAATAAATTAAAGAAGTAGTCTCTATAATACTAATGTGCAGGAAATCAACAAAAATAAACATAAACCTAATTTGCCTTGTAAAAATCATTGTTATTTGAAGTGACTTTCAACACACCAAAGGTTTCTCTAGTAGCCCAGCTGAACTAAATCCAATGTAATTATCCATATTTTATTTTCTGGATAACTACTATATGACCTATATAATATCAAAGTAATGCTTACAATTCCAACAAATCATAATGTAAGTCTTTTCAAAGGCTACTTCAGATTACAATTAGATCCCTCCTTAAAATAAGATCCGGTCTGGAGCAATGGCTTATCAGTTAAGAGCAGTGGTTGCTCTTCCAGAGGACCAGTTCCATTCCCAGCATCCATATGGTGCCTCATAACTATCTGTAATTTCAGTCCCAGGAGATCTGACACACTTCTAGATTCTGTGGGTACCAGGCATGAATGTGATGCACAAAAACACAGGCAGGCAGAACACTCATACACATAAAAATAAATAAAATTTAAATAAGGAATCTTAGTTGGGACAGCATGAAAAAGACTGATTTTCTGTGGTTATTGTGGCTGTTATAATAAGTTATGATAGAGTCTAAAAACACACACACATACTCACACACACGGAATTAAGATAACTAAAGAACTAATTTTTACTTTAAATTAAATTCATTATCTCTTTGCTTTACTAATTTCAAAGCAGGTTTTGCTTACAAATGAAACAGAAATGATTTTGTGTATGTAGTTTAACTATAGATGCATTATATTTTAAGGATCTCTGTTATCAAATAATACCCTGTTGACAGTCTATACAGATGTCTATAAAAGTCATAATCACAAAGTGTTTACCATTTTTTTTACACAGATGGATATTTTATTATCTGTTCACAAATGATAAAAATGAATTCGTTCCTTCATTCTGGTATTTTTTCTATTAGCTTATTGAATTAAAAACTAATAAAAAAGTAACCCTAAATCCCTTTTTTCTGGTTAAATATAGCAAATGATAAAGATTTTTAATTAAAAATACAAGCCTTTTTAAAAGGTCATTAAGTAACATGTTCATATATTTTCTGGGCATTGTTAAATTTGGAAGTGTAATACAGATGTGCAATATTTTAAAAGTCAAATATATTTAAGTGTGAGGAACTCACAGTAAGGGAAAGACATTTCAAGGCTTATTTTAAGCTTTTAATGCTGTGTACATTAATTTTTTATATTTATTTATTTATTATGTATACAATATTCTGTCTTGTGTGTATGTCTACAGACCAGAAGAGGGCACCAGACTTCATTACAGATGGTTGTGAGCCACCATGTGGTTGCCGGGAATTGAACTCAGGACCTTTGGAAGAGCAGGCAATGCTCTTAAACACTGAGCAATCTCTCCAGCCCCTTAAATTTTTATATAATCAAGATTTCTTCTAAATCTTGAATATGTAAGTCTATAATATATATTAGTATATATTAATCTAATATATAAATCTTCTAAACCTAAGGATAGGTACATCAAAAGTCCTGTGTCTCTTATACCATAATGCCCTGTTAACGTTACAAGTCTGATTAGAGGTTCAAACAGATGTTCTCAACAGTGCTCACTTTTTTTTGCTTTAGTCATTTACAAATTTGATTCTGAAAAATGAAACACCTCACTACTAACACTAAAATAGCTTCAATTTGGCCAATCCACAAACTTACTTTATTTTCATTATGGTCCATATCCCAAAACAGTTACAATAATCTATTTGTCCTGAATTCTCTTAATGAAATGGATAGTCTTTTTCAAAATTTTTAGCTACTAACATATGTATACTAGGATAACTGTGAAGCTTGTATGAAGGGTGTTAAGTTTAAACTGCTTAGTTTTTAAGCAAGATCTTTAATTACATTGTGAATGAAGGTATTTATGCACATTTTAAACAAGTAAAAGTGACATAGTTCTCAAAGATTAAAGAGGCTTATAATAAGAGTTAGAGTCATGCTGGGCAAGGAATAATATCAATTTATTTTCTGCCAAAAAATGATGGAATTCTTAAAGGTTTTAATTCTATTTAGACATATAATAACACAGTAATGTATTTTCCATTCTAATAGTATTTGTATATTTGTCTGTACTTCATTTGTGAACATGTCTTTTCAAATATTATGCTTAAGTTCACTTCTTGGTAAAAGAATCAAAGTATTATCACTGGGTATACTTACACAAACAAACAATGTCCTTTCACTAATGTACAGAGAAGAAACCTCAAAATTTATGTAGGTGGAATAACGCTGCAAGAAGGCCTTTGAGTGGAAAGGCTTAGGCAAAAATATGTATAATAAGAATTAAGAAACATGCCAGGCACCTATTCACCTAAGAAAGGAACACCTTTGGATTTAAAGGCATGGTGCTCATAAAGGAATGCCTTTATATCAGGTTAAACCTATGCCATTAATTCTAGGAAACAAAAACCTTATAACTCCTTTTCTTGCCTAACACACATGCATGCATTTCTTCTGCTTCTTTTTTTTAAATTGTGCTTTAGTTGCTATCTGTTGCTTTAAAATGTTGAAAGTGTGCACTCTACTGAGTAAATCACCTGTGCTTTCTTTCAGGTTTAGCACAGAATCCTTTACAGTGAAAACTATAAGGAGGTGACAATATAGCATCTTTTTTCCTCTTCCTCTTCTTGTATTACCTGGTAGAGGGTGGTCACTATGAAAATTCAATAGCTACTTTTGGGATACTTTTGCTTCTGATATTACCCATTAGAGTTGTTGCCTCTGGAAATTGCTGTAAAATTTACAGAGATTAACTGATCAGATAAAACTCCCGTTTGCTATCAATGGAATTCGTGACTATAGCATTAGTGAGAAGTCTCTAAAGTGTAAAGAGCTTCCTGGACAGAAGTCAAAGCTACATAATGAGACAAAATATCATGCTCTCTGTACTGATTGCTGTTTAACTAATACGACACTCATAATAAATCCAGAAGCCCAAGAAGCAGCTACCAAATCACTTAAGATCTCTAATTCCTCTTCTGTATATGCCTGTCAGTACTCAGGGATTAAAGACTATATGAAGACGGAAGAGGACTCCAGAATTATAGTTAACACGGCATACATGCTCCACATGACGCGCAAATAGTATCTAAAGAAGTAGGAAAGTAGGAACTCACCACAGTAGTCCAAGAAAACAAAACAAAAAACCTCTTAAATGCGTAACAAAACACTCTGTCCATGACTCTCCCCAGCCCCTCTCCATACCCTCTCAGCCCTTCAAACTCACTTCACCACCTGCTGACCTCTTCACAGCGACCAGTCAAGGAGCAGCCGGAGGGAGGGAGGGGTGCTAGAGTCAGGTTTCTGAAGAAGCCTGCTGGAAAGCCCGAAAAAGAAAACGGGGCGGGGGGGGGGGGGGGGTTAAAGAGAAAAACTAAAAGAAATAAAAAAAATGTTGCAAAAGACACAGAAAAATAAGGGAAGAAGGAAGGAAGAAAGAATGAGTTTCAGGAAAAGAGCATAGAAAGCAAGCTCCTGCAAACTGCTGGCAGGGCTGCTAACTGCTGCTGTCCAAGAGCTACTAGGTGCTGAAATGACTTGCCCAACACGCCCCTCTAGTCCCACTCATCCACTCCACAGACTTCCCTTCCTCCCAGGCTCCCCCCGCCCCGTAGCGTAAAACCATTTCCATGGCAACCTGTCGTCATACAATTTAAGGTGGTCCGTACTTCCGAGTTATGTGAGTTTTTCATAGCTTAGGCAGGGCGATCTATTACTTCCAGTCTCCTTTAGCACTGAACTTTCTCTGGTATGATAATATTGCCCTTTCTCCCTCCCCAACCTGCCAATTCTCCCTTTTTTTCTTGCAAATGCTGCCTGGCTTCATGGCTTTTCTATCCACCCCCCGCCATAACCTCTCTCTCTCTCTCTCTCTCTCTCTCTCTCTCTCTCTCTCTCTCTCTCTCTCTCTCTCACACACACACACACACACACACACAAACACACAACGGGGGCGGGGGGGGGAGGCAGGAATGGAGAAGAGACTGATTTTTAGCTTCCCAGTGTTTCTTCAATCCTTACTAACACAAAGCAAACTAAAGTTCTGCCCACAGGCAGTTTTGCTGATACAATTGCCTTGTTTCATTTACAGCAGATTTCTGCATAACTTGCATTACCACAGGAAATCTCCTCCCACACTTCAACACTTTTTGCTCTCCCAGTGGCTAAAAACATTCAGGGCTTCCCTATTTTTTTTCTTTTTTTGTTATTGTTGTTGTTGTTATTGTTGTTTTTTTCCTACATCTGTAGACACAAAAAAAGTAGCACAAACATTCTTAAAAAAAAAAACAACAAAACTTAAAATCCAATCACTGAAAGCTTAAAATAAAGTTTCTTTAATGAAAGCCACTAAGTTTACTATTAATTTGATTCTTGTCTCTAATAATTAATTGCATTAAATTTCTCTGCTACAGGAAATAAATTAACTCACTTTTAAGGTACTTAAAGACTATATTAAAGAAATGACTCATGAATGTTTATTTGGAAGAAAAAAAACTCTAGGCAGGAAATTGAAAAATCTATAAAAAATGTAAATATGCATACTTGCCTATCTTAACTTTCATTCAATGAAATCTGTAGATAAAGACTTCTTGCTATCAAAAAAGAGAGCTAATAATACATTGCTACTTTTATATGCTTCAGGTAAGAAATATCTTAAGATGATTTTGATAAATTATTCACTATCAGTCTATGAACCCAATTACTTTAGGGAAATTTTAATAACTCTTTTAACCTAGAATTATGAATAAAGGAAGTTCTGGGTAATGCCAAAAACATAATTAATATATATCATATCTTCTTCATGAGGTCAGAAAATATATGCAAATAATTGCTGATGGATTTTTCAGTTAATTAATGCCTCAGTTTTTATCACAGTTATGATTATCAACATAATTATTCAGAAAACTACATTTCCCATAATATTCAATATAGAATTTAATTTCAGCTAAATAAAATACATTTTTGAATAAACCAAAAGTTAAACATCAATTTTAGTGTCTACTCACAGTAGAAATTCAAAGTCAGAGAAATGAAATTTCCTTTGTATAGAATCTTACCACAGTTTTGATAATGTACTTTATTGAGTTTGAATTTAACAACATTCCATCTCTGAAGACTAACTTCCTTCTCTAGAGTTCCCCATCAACTTATCTCCCCACAGTTTCTGCACCTCACTCTTCACAACACTATGGATACTGTTTCTAGGAGACAAAGGATATTACTATTGCACCAATAATACTTATAGCTAAAAGAAATGGATAGTCTATATTAAAGAATACTTTAATATAATTTATTCTTTAACAATTTCATAAACCCATTATTACTACCACCATTTCTCCACTTTCACAGAGTCCCCATCCCACTGCCATGTCTTTTAGTCATTTTTTTCTTAGACATAAAAACAATAAAGCTAAATGAAATCATGTAAGTACTCACAGGTTTTTAGATATTTGTGTTCTATGTTTTATAACGGCCACTGTGACTTATGAATTATAAGTTTTGAAATACAAAAATTGGAAGAGTAATGTCCACTTATTTTTTTATTAAACTTCACAAATGAATGCTGTTTAAAATATTCTTAGTCAAAATGAATTCTAATTTACATTTGCAATTTATTTTGAGTTCCAAAATGAAAAATAATGAAATAGCTAAAGACTAACTTCCAAAGGCAAAGTTCCAAATATAATGTCCTATTACCCTATAATTATCTCATAAATGTTCTAATAGGACTATAAAAATTAAAGATAGGCTACTAAGTAATAATATGAGGTAAATTATTTGAAAATGTAAATGATACATTTTGGATAACCCATTTAAAATGCGTTTTCAGTAAAATAGGTAAAGGACTGAGTATATTTTGGAATGACTGAAGATGAGTACAGATACCTGCTTATTTTTTCCTAGAACTGTAGCATACACGCCAAACAGAATAAAGCAATTGTGAATAATTTATAAGACAATAAACCCTATATATAAGGAAAGAAAATATTCATAGGAAAATTGTAAAGAAAAATATGTTTCTAAGTAAAAATATGGGAAATAGTAAAAATATGGGAAATACATTTTATATGTAATATTGAGTAAAGATTTTCAATTTTACATATTTTTAACATATGTTTAAATAATAACTATAATTTTGTTACATATATTCAATACTATAATTCATGTAATTTTCACTCAAAAGAATTTAATCAAAAGAACTCATAAACCAGGTAGAAAAAATAAAATATATAAAGCAATCCATAAATAGAAAACATAAAATAACTAAAAATGAGCTGAGTTAAATAGATAGTCATAGAGTGAAAGAGAAATTTTAAGTAGAATAAAACATCAGGTATTTTGAGTTGTCACTTAATATATAAGGAAAATTGTGCAAAAATCCTAAATTATTACAAAAAGCTTTCATTGGTCAGTAATAACCAATTCAAAAAACTAATATAAAATATCTATCAGGTGTTGCTCAGACATTCATCTATTTTGTTAAAATGGTTTTAATTTTTTCAGTGTATGAATGTGATAACAACATATTAGCATAATATAGTGTAATGTCATTAAAAGCTCAGTAGGAAACTTGGTAGAAGACAAAACAAGTGAACAACAGCTATCACTAAATAGATGCTTAGCAATCTAAATATTTGGCCTCACATCCATCCATTCCAATTTTACTTGATTATCAGTACTGCAAGTCTTTGGATTAAGTACATACATGCACATTAATGTGTTTGTTATTGGCACTCAACCTAAAACACCATACACTCTATAAAATATCTTATTACTGATCTATACCTTCATCTCTCTTTTAACTAAGTTATGATCTACTCTAAAATACAACTTAAGATCATTCTTCAAACAAGAATCATATTAAATTCACTGAGCAACCTCTCACATCTTAGGAAAGAACACTGAATTCCTCTAAGTTGTGAGAAAACAGTAGAGCAATTGTTCTCTGGGGAGTCAGAAAGGTAGAAATCAGGCCAATCAATTGCAAATTAACGTAGACAATGGGAAACCTTGCTAAATGGGTTTCTGATGCTACCAGTAGAGAAAAGAGTTAACTATTTGCATTACAGATTGGATATATACTTGACCAGTAACATCTACTAAACATGACTTGCATTCTCAACTATCTATTTATAGTAGTATTTATTGTTTCACTGGCATAAAAAATCTAAAACAAATAGTAGCAACTGCTTGTCATTACATATCGCTTCATATACGAGTCATAACATACATTTACTGATGGGATAAGTGGAGTGAAGAAAGTGGTGTGTGTGAAAGAAAGAAAACATGGTAGGTGATAGATAAAGGAGTTACAAACATAAATATGTAGAAGGTAGTTTATATCCATAAACATGTGCTGTTCTTATCCTTGCTCAGAGAAGCTTCTTGTGGCAGAGGGTAGTGGATAAGAGAGACTCATAATTGTTCATAATGCTGAGAATAAACAGCTGTGAGTGCTCAGCCAGAGATGGAATATCAATATAAACCTGCCCTCACAATTAGGGCTTTGTGGACCATCTCTGAAGAAGCAGTAGGAAAAATATGACAGCCAGAGGTAGAAAGGAGTGCTACGAGCCGCTGTCTTCCAGACGTGACATAGCACACATGAACTCACAGCACTCGTGCTTGTCTGCATGAGATCCCACAAGATCAAGTTCCTCAGCATTACAGCATGAAGGGGGAGGGGCTCAACAGCATCTACTTCTGAGGAGCCACTGACAGTTGGTTCTCCTAGGGGAGGGGGATTCAATTTTCTTTAAGGGAGTGGCCCCTGGTAGCTCAACTACTATGTTCCATTCATTGGCCCCACACCCATCAATATATGAACAGCATTATAATATAAAAGAAGATACAACATTTTGGGGCTGCAGGGGCAGGGTCTAGAAGTGAGTGGTGAATGTGATTAAAATAACATTGTAAGCATGTATAGGATTCTCAAAAAATAAAAATACTAAATGAGGAGGGATTACTAAATCTCCATCCTTAGCTAAGGAGCTATTGGCAGTTGATGGCTGCTGGTTGCATGACCGTTGTTTTCCTTGACATGAAGGAGGTGGTCAACATTATATTGAGCATGCACCAGTAGATGATCCCACACCCATGTGCAAATGGGTAGTACTAATTAGACTAAGGGATAGTCATTAGAAACAAAAGAAAAGGAAGGAAATGAAAATGGGAGAGAGGCATGGTGCAGAGGGGGAGTTGGAGGAAGGGTATGGTGGATGAACCTGATAAAAATATATTTTATAAATATATGACATTTTCAACGAACAAATAAAATGTTAGAAAAATAATTTTCTAAAAGCAGTAAATATCAAATCATAGTTGTAAAAACTCAAACAACACAAAATACAAAACACATATCTAGACAGATCATGTTCCACCAATTAATTGGATGTTGAATTATTTACAAAGAATCAAAATATTTCTCTTAAATGCTTGCCTCCTTGACTGAGTTTCTTATGGAGTTAGTTACAGATTATCATATTTAATGAATCCCTTTAAAAAACATTCATGCAACTGTAGGAAGCAGAATACAAATTTGGTTTGATGAAGGATAATAAGACAAGTTCTATGTCACCTAAATGATGTGCACCACTGAAATTTTAATTATACTGTAGGATAAAGAAAGAAGCTTTATGATGAGAGCAGTTGCTGAGACCCACAGCCAAACGTTAGGTGGAAAGAGAGCCCAAATTAAAGATCTCCACCAGATCCGGACCTCAGATTCCTCCCCCTTGGAGCTCAAGGAACTGTGGCAGAGGAGAAGAAGAACTGTAGGAGCCAGAGGGTTGAGAACAGTAGGAGAACTTGACCCACAGAATCAACTCAGCAGGACTCAGAGAGGCTCACAGAGCCTGAAGCAACAAACACAGACCCTGTATGTATGGGTCTGAGCTAGGCCTTCTGCATATATTCTGTGGTTGGGTACCTTGGTGATTTTGTGGGACTTCTAACAGTAGGAGTGGGGATTTCTCTGACTCTCTTGCCTGCTCTTGGGATCCTACTGGGTTGCCTCTCCTAGCCTTGATAAGACAGTTTGTGCATAGTTTTATTATATTTTGAGAGCCATGTTCAGTGGATACCCCTAGGAGGACTGCTCTTTCCTGAAGGGAAATGAAGGAAGAATGGATCTTGGGGATAAGGGAGGTGGGGGTACTGGAGGAAAGAGGAGGGAGGGGAAACTGCAGTTGGAATGTAAGTTGCAAACATAGATATATAAAATAAGCTAATACAAGTGAATTCCACTGAAAAACAGTAAGGCTGTAGGGAATATATTTAATGGAGGAAACTAACTGAAATGCAAAAAAGAGACCAAAGGTTACCGAGAAGCATCAAAAGGAAATGATTACAGTGTTTTAACTTAAATCACAGAGCTGCTTTATATTAATTTTAGTAAGATACAAAAATAGTTATTTTGTAAATTTGATAGATAAATCCTCTAAGAATTTAAAGAACATCGAAATATTTGTTTGAAATTATTTCTATATGTTTCATATAAGATGAAGTATATAATTGATTTTAATTTTCTCCTCTTGGAAACCCAGATTAGTGACCATATAGCATCTTCCTCAATTACATTTAAGAAATATACTATTCCTCATAGCTGTTTCCAGATAATATTTTTTATATACTTATTCCTTTCTTAAAAATTACATTTAGGTTTTGATAAGAATAACATTAGCATCATTGTTTGCAATTTAGATAGGTTTGGAAAAATTGTATCTTGTGGAAGCTAATAATGGTTTGACTTTGTCAACCCTTTTTACTTACTTTTCACTCTATTAATTATGACCAGTCACTAAAGTACAGATTTGGAAATATTCATTTCCTATGAATATTTCTGCTTTCTTGTGACAATTTCTTTATTATCCCACACTGTCAAGACTGAAAGCCCCACAGAAATAGACTCTGAATGTTCCCTGACTACTATATTCTACAACACTGAATTCATGTCTAGTATGTTTTAAATGCTTAAAAAACATTGGAGCTGGAGAGATGACTTAGCTGTTAAAAGTACTGGATGGTCCTCCAGAGCACCCAAGTTCAATTCCCAGCACTCATACGGAGGTTTTTACCACTATCTGTAACTTTAGCTATGGGTTATTCACTTCTGGCCTCCATGAACATCCGGAATGCAGATTAGGTACATAGTCATATATGTATTCCTATGGAAAAATATCCATAACATAAGATAAAAATAAAAACAAATTTAATTTTAAAAATGCTCCAGGAGCTGAAGGGATGCCTTTGATAAGAACAATAGTTGCTCTTGAAGTGAATACAGATTTGGTTCCCAGTATTGACATGGAGGCTAAGAACTCTTACTCAGGTTGCAAATGATCCACTGCCGTCTTCTGATCTCTGTGGACACTGCATGGATATGGTGCCCAAGGACACATACAGGTAAAGCACCCATACACATAAACTAAAATAAGTAAATCTTATTAAAACACTCAAAAATTTTGGTGCATGAGGAATAAATTCTAGAACATTAAACTGAATATTTTAATTCAAAATCAATTTCCTTCAGATTAGGTGTCATGTGAAGAAAAAACAACTCTCCCTTTAAAATTAATAAAGACTAATTGCAAGTAAAATTGTATTATAGCCAGATGATCTTATTAAAGCTTCTCAGTTTATTCACACTCCTACATTCCCAAACAACTGCCTATAGTGTCTCTTTTTTCCTTGACCCTTCAATACCTGTCCCTTAGTCCTCACTCTTGAGCACCTTGTTTCCCACCTTAGTAAGAAAACACTTATTCTGTAAGTAACTTTAACTTATTTATATTCCTTTTATGTGTGATTACATAGGTTTACATATCCTCTTCTAGTAATGACTGAATTATCCACATTCATACAAAAGAAATTCCCTGTCCCTGGGTCATAATCTATTCCCTTAAATACACAAGATACTATCTCAATAGTACCCCCATCTCCATTTGATTTTACTAGGTCTTTTTCATTAATAGCATTTCATATTATTTCTTTTAAATTAAACAATTCTACTAATTTAATTTCCCTATTTAATCTTTTGTTTTATTTTTAAAAACAACCTTTTTTCATTTTACAAGCCAATACCAGTTCCCTCTCCCTCTCTTCCTCCTACTCCCCCCACCTTCCCTCCACTCAGAGAAGGTGAGGCCTGTCCTGGGGAGTCAACAAAGTCAGTCACATCACTTGAGACAGGACCAAGGTTGTCCCCCCGTATCTAGACTGAGAAAGGTGTAGCCATATTGATGACTACCTTAAATGCCATCATAGAACCTTTATCTAGTAACTGATGGAAGCAGATGCAGAGATTCGCAGCTAAGCATTGGGCCAAGATCCTAATTAACCATGTCATCACGTGTAGTGAAGAGGCGAGCTGGCCTGCTTTTCGTCTCGTCCAGCCCCTGCATGGTTAGCTTTACACCCGAAATAACAACACACAAATTGTATTCTTTTAAACACTGCCTGGCCCATTAGCTTCAGCCTCTTACTGGCTAACTCTCACATCTTGATTAACCCCTTTCTAA
The DNA here is from genome assembly GCF_950005125.1 of Chionomys nivalis. Classification (NCBI taxonomy): domain Eukaryota; kingdom Metazoa; phylum Chordata; class Mammalia; order Rodentia; family Cricetidae; genus Chionomys; species Chionomys nivalis. Next base: position 77,462,518 of record NC_080112.1, on the reverse strand, counting down.
TAATTTGTGTAGCACCACGAGGTGGTGGCTTACCAGGAAAGATTGTAGCCTACATCCATCTCGGGTGGAAGAATCATTGCGTCTGCCTCACTTCCCTTCTTCACAGAATTCTGTTCTGTCTACTCCACCTATCTAAATTCTGCCCTATCAGGCCAAGCAGTTTTTTTTTATTAATTAACCAATGAGAGCAACAGATAGATAGAAGACACTACCACATTAATCACAGACTCTAAATTTTTTCACACTTAAATATAAACCATCGAAATGAATTGTTGATTTCTGCCACCACTATATAATCAAATTCCAAGTCATTTCTTGCCACCCATCACTTTCACTCTAATCCAAGCTATCATCTCTTGCACATATTAATACAAGTTTCCTAGTTGGTCTCCATGTACTTGCCTTTAACTCCCAGCAATCTTATCAATAAAGAACCTAGAGTAATCCTTTGAAACTCGAAGACTGAATCCTCTATAAAAGATCCCCACTTGTACTAAGCCAAATAAAATACAAGTAAAAGTAAGCTTGACTATGACCTACAAAGGCCTTATGACTTGACTCCCTTATTATTTACCTAATGTTTCAATTGTTCTTTCCATATCTACTCCAACTATACTGTCCATCTTTGTGCTCCATAAACACACATAGCACACTAAAACTGAAGTTTACCTCGTTTAGAATACCTTTCATATTTTCCTCAGGTCTTAATTTAACATTAACTTTTCAGTATGGCGGGTCTTTTCTCTCTTATTTTCTAACTTCCATATTTAAAACTTTTAGTAATAAATTAGAAGAAATTTAAGAAGAAAAATAACATATTTGAAAATTCCATATGTATGGTATATGCATGTGTACATGTATTTATGTGCTAAGGAAAATATACTTTTAGGTTCAGTGAAACACAGATATGAAAGTTGGATTTTTTTCATCAGTTGCTCTCCATCTGTCTTTTTAAGACAGAGTCTTTCACTGACTTTAGAACTCATCAATTCAACTAGGTGGCCTGCCAGAAAGCCACAAGGAGCTACCTGTCGCTGCTCCTCTGGGCTGAAATTAGACACAGGCTGTAATGGCAAGCCATTCATATGAATGCTGGGTATCTGAAAGGACTTCAGGCTCATGTGGCAAACATTTTACCCCCTATACCATCTCCCCAGTGGCAAGAAGCAAAACGGTATATTCTATTTAATTTTGTTCATTAAAAAATCTTAAAATACAAATAAATTTTTTGTACATTTTTTCATAGAAAACAGAGGGGAAAAATTTATCAGACTATAAAATATAATGATCTATCATAAGTTTACTATATCTTTAGCTATATATTCTATACCTTATCTAACCATCTATCTATTGATAATCCTGAGATCCTGTAAACATTTTAATGTCTGAATTATCATTTCATAATAACTTACATTCTCAAAGAAATGATAAGACATTAAAGGCATCTGTACTGACTTAATCAAAATACCTTTCAATAAACTGAAGTTTATTGCTCACAAATTACACCAGTAAGCTAATTCAAAGATTTCAAATTCATAGTTACTCTACATACATACATACATACATACATACATACATACATACATATGTATATATGTGTATATTGTCATGTCCAACACATATTTTTGTTTGATTATGTGATGGGTAGCCATTACAATATAATGATCAGAGAATGAAAATAGAACCAGAAATTAGTTTGCTAAAAAAAAATTCAATCTATTTTGTAGAAAAAGTACATCACAGGCTGCTTTGAGTTAAGAACAGAGACTAATTTGTCTGACAAGCATGTCACTATGCTGCTTATTCTGATTTTGTCAATTCTTGCTGCAACATAAGCTTAAAAGCTGCATAAAACAAGAACAGAGTCGATGCCACTTTTATGAATATAACTAGCCAGCTTTCAGAATTCTCAAATATTCTTTTTCTTTAAAGATGATATTGTAGTTATCTTAATATTTTGTGAAAAAATGAAGTTTGAATAATAAGTTAATATAAGATATAAGAAGAGAAAAATATGTATTTTAGCCTTTTTGGATATAGTATATATGTCCATGTGGATGCCTGTGGAGGCCAAGGGTTGTGATTATATGTGGAATAAACATTATTACATTTGTTATTTGTATATATGTGTCTGTGCACATGTTCTCATATGCTTTGGGACACATATGGAAGTCAGAGGACAACTCGCAGGAGTTGATTCTGTTTCTACCTTGCAGGTCCTGGTGATCTTACTCAGGTCCTCAGTCTTGTTAGTAAGCACCTTTACCAAGTGAGCCAACTTGCCAATTCTATGTGGATTTTCCCCCAGGGTATCTTACTTTGTTTTGCATGGTCAATTTTTTCAATGGTTAATGTGCTGGCTAATTTTTATGCCAGCTTGACATAGACTAGGATCATTTGGGAGAGTGGAAGCTCAGTTGAGAAACTACTCTTACCACTGGCCTTGTGTGCAAGACTATGGGACATTTTCTTGATTAATGATAGATCTGGGTTGGCCACTAGGTGGGTGGTCTTCAAAGTTATGAGAAAGGAGGCTGAGGAAGCAATGTGGAGTCAGTAAACCGTGTTCCTCCATGGCTTCTGGTAAGTCCTGCCTACTTCTGTTAAGTTCCTGTGTTGTGTTTCTGCTCTGACCTCTCTCAATGACGGACTGTAATCTGTGAGGTGAAACAAACTCATTTCTCCCCAAGTTGTTTTTTGGTCAAAATGTTTCTCACAACAATAGAAACCCTAGCTAAAACAACTTCTAAAGTTTATACCAAAGTTATCAATTTCAGAAGATATGCCGTATCAAATCGTAAACAGTGTAAATATGACCATTTACCTTTATTATATAATAAGGAAAATATTTATCTTGTATTAATCAAGCATTTCCTATTAAAAAACTGAATTTATCCTGTGTGCAAAAGCTGCTTTATTGACAGATATGTAAAATAAAATCCTATACTAAGCAAATTATACATGATAATCTATATAGCTATGATTTAAGCATGACTTAAGGAAGCGTCCTGTCTTTAGATTATGCTCAGGTTATACAGTGTAATACTTCAAAATGATGTTGGCGACAGCAGTAAGCTCATCTGTGTTTATGTATGTGTGTGTGTGTGTGTGTGTGAGTGTGCACATACTTATCTTTAGTGTGTGGGCACACAGTCACATGTGCATGAGACATGCAGGCATGTCCAAGAATGCCAGAAGTGTAATTCTTCAGGATCCAGGAAAAGTTAACAATAAAACATCTTGCAAAATGAACCTGATGTCTGGATGACATAAAAAATATTCTGAAATTGGCTTGCTCTAGAAGTTCTCAGATGACTGCACAGTTTAGTCAATGGTGAGAACCACTATTCTTTATCTAGGATCATCATGTTCTAAGACCACTGGTTTGTGAGAAAAACTGACCATTCCGTTTCTTCATAAAATATGCCATAACACATTCAATCAAACTAAAAATAAACCTATATTATAATTTTTCATCAATATAAGCCAAATGCTCTGTGTAGAACTTCACAGAATATAATATGAATCAATATAATCTATATCTTCCTTATCGACCAAATGCTGACAAAGCAAGTGAATTACTATGTGGTATATTATAAAATGTTTATCTACTCAGTTTCTTTAGTTAGTTCCCCTGTGAACATAAAATAAATTTAACTGTTTTCTCTACATTTGTTAAAGTGAAATATATGAACTGAAAATGAGGCAAAAATTACACCTGGCAATGATATAAATCCAATTTTAAAACAACAGAAATAAAACAAGCAATAAAGCACTAAAACAATATATGAATAAATCATGTAGTATTTAGAATAAGGAGGTATTCATATGCGAATAGTTCCTAGAAAATGAGAATTTTGAGATGATGCTTTATGAAATAAATATTACAAAACAAATGAGAGGCAGGGAATGGTATTAAAGATGCATAAGAAAAGAAAATACAAGTCCTGTTAAAGTGGGTTGTAAGAAGAGTAAGAGGAGTTTAAAATGGGAGGGAGAATTACACAACAGATTTAAGCAATAGATAAAAAATTAACAATCACTAAAGAAGTAATAACCCTGGAGCACAAGTGAATTTTCTTCCAGTTTCTAGTACATGCCACTTGTCTGGCCTTAAAATACTTATTCTGAATTTATCAAGTAAATTAAACACATAAAATGTAGAGCATATTATCTCCATTTCTAGGATTATTGTGAAGATATATGATTGTATTTAAGTTTCTTGGACATTCCATCAAATATACAAGTGTTTTATAAGTTATTAGCTGTATTATATGTACTCATGTTTAAGAAGATATGCATATATGTAAAAACTATGCAACATTTTCAATTCATGTTAGAAAATAAGGTTCAAACTACAAAATCACTTAAAATCAAATAGCTTGGGTAGATTATGCAGTAAAAGAAATTGGGATACATTTTCAAAATTTATTTGGCATGAGTATGGATATGATTGCCTGGAGAAAAACAAACTGATGCAGAAAATGTTTTATGGTATTTAGAGATGAAGATAATATAATTGCAAAGAAATTCAAGCAATCTACTAAATCAAATGTGAAACAAACTAAGTAATTGACAATTTTCTACTTCTGATGAACATTCATTCTGTGACTTTGGAGACCTAAGCTTTTTGCACATATCTGTGATCCTTGGAACATTTGGTAAAATATGCAAAGAAGCCTGGAAGGCCAAACAAATTTTTATCATTACTGACAGTACCCTGTCCCTGACTGAGTTGTTCGGTATATTCTTAGCATACCTTGAATTTTCTACTGTAATTATTTATTATTATCTATGATTACCTGCTGTTACTCAAGATCAATAAAGTATGCAAAGATACAGATGATTCAAAGTAATTGATAATTCCCTCCTAACTGTTTAATCTTAACACGTATGGAAGATTTTTGAAGAAAATTCATGTTTATATGCATTTTTCCGATTAGGAGAAATAGTAAGATTAGATTACATACTTTACATGTACATATATTGGCTACTTAGAAAACCTAAACAACAACAACAAAAACCTATATAATAACATAATGACAGAAGGGAAAAGCCGAAAGTCCAGAAAGGATTTTATTCACAAAACAATAAGAACAGAACATAAAAACTGATATCCTAACATAATATTTACCTAATTTCAAAACACATGTTGAAAAATCATGTGTACCTTAATCCCAGCACTCGGGAGGCAGAGGCAGGCAGATCTCTGTGAGTTCGAGACCAGCCTGGTCTACAAGAGCTAGTTCCAGGACAGGCTCCAAAACCACAGAGAAACCCTGTCTCGAAAAACCAAAAAAAAAAAAAAAAAAAAAAAAAAAAAAAGAAAAGAAAAATCATGTGTACCTAATACGCATTCCATTCCATTTGAAAAGAATGTTTGGGTAAACAATAGACTTGACAGGAATAAATGAAAGGAGAAAATGACTGAAGGATAAATTTTAGCCACCAGTTTGAATAAGTGACTCTCTGATTCTACCTAGTCCTAGAACATAAATTTGTTTACAATCATGGTAGAGAAAAATTAACAATATTTTAAAAATATAAGAAATGCTTTGGTGCTTTATTGACTTTATAAAGAGACATTACTATTATAAAAAAATTAGAACTCAGTATCTAAATTATTTCTTGTTCTTTCAAAGGAGGAAAATTAAAATCAGAAGAAATATACAATTAGAGCATACACTTTAATCATTTACAAGCAGTAAAATATTAAACTATCTCAAAGATTTATCATATAATCCTTCAAAAAGAACTAGCCTTTACATTTCCCATCTAGCCCAATAGTGTAAACATGTTATTTATCATGAAAGATAAAAAAAATCTCTTTCTACCAAATAACATGTAAACCCATATGGCACCTGATGTTTATTGGCTTAGTCAATAAAATCAAGTATTCAATTTTACTATAAATAAGAGGAAATGCAAAATTAACCAGAGCTATTCTCAGTTTGACTTTTTATGATTTATAAGTTTATGGAAGAAGTCTCCATTTCTTTCTCCTTCTCCCCAACCCCTACTAACCTCTAAGTTCACTTTACTTAATGGGTATTTTTAATAGGCATCACATAGTGCACATAGATGTTTAGATTACTATGCATAACTAATTGAGCAACACTGGAAGTTGTTGAGTTATTTACAATTAGTCAGGTTTGGTGGCATACACCTCACATCCCAGTACTAGGGGAAACGAGGCAGAAGGACTGGCATGAGTTTGAAGCAAGAGTTAGCTACACAATGAACTGAAAGACTATATAGCAAAGTCCTGTAATAAAAATAAAATGAAACAAACTATGTTAATTATTAATTATCCTGATTTTTTTTAGGCAAGGCCTTACTCTATAGTCTTGGCAGGCCTAGAACTTGCTATGTCGACTAAGTTATTCTCAAATTTGTGGTAATCCTCCTGGCTCATTGTTCCTGACACAGGAATTGCAGACATGCCCATCTGTAATAAACCAGGTTTTAAATCAAAGAAACCCCTTAATATATTTAACAATAGTTCTGTAACAATTATCATGAGGTATCATGTTCCATATAATACTGAACTGGAAAATATAAAATCATATTTGTAACTTGTATTAATTGTGGTAAAAGATATTGTGTTATGATAGCATACAAACAACTACTGAATTGTGGTCACTTCTCGTTAGTTATTTGAACTAAAAGTGTGGTACGTTTATTAGACTTGAATTGCCATTTTGTTAACAGATTCACATTTCAGTTCTGATTTAATAGCTATGCAACCATGGGTTAATTATTTGAATTACTAAGGCTTCACATCTCTTGTTTACAAAACAGCATGATTAAAATCTCATGAATGCCATGAAAATTAAAACAGTATTTTTTAAAGTGCCCAACATAGTACATCAGACCTTAAATAGTCTTAAATAAATCAGTGCTGCATAGACAAAAGGAAATATGGTCATCTTGAAAGCCAAACATAATTGGGCTTCAATCTGAATATTTGTAACTTGAAATCAATGTTACTATGAGTAAGTTATTTAACATTTGTTCATGTTTTTCATCTGTAAATGGGAATCATAATAATATTCTTCATATGACTATTGATGTTTAAATGGAAAAAAATGAACAATAGACAATTCAATACAAATCCAAACTGTTACCCTTCACTAAAAATAAAAAAGAAGCCAGATGGTGATAGCACACACCTTAAATCCCAGCACTCGGGAGGCAGAGGCAGGTGAATCTCTGAGTTCCAGGCCAGTCTGGTCTATAGAGTGAGTTCCAGGAGAGGCTCCAAAAGCTACAGAGAAACCCTGTCTTGAAAAACAACAACAACAACAAAAGAAATAGAAAGGATTATATGAATGTTTTAATAAACACTGAGAGGCTGAGATAGGAAGACAATTGTAAATTCAAGACCAGCCTCAGATACAAAGTAATTATAAGGCAAGCCTTTGTTAGAGTAAGACCCTATGTTCAAAATACAAACCAAATCATGTCGAACCAAAACAACAGTTACAAGCAGATGTGGTATCTCACATCTATAACCTCAGAATTTGGGCAGCTAAGGTAGGAAGATCACAGGAGTTTGAGGCCAGTGTAGGCTTCATAATGACATTCTATCTCAAAAACCAAGAAAAAAGAAGCAAAGAGAAAAAGAAAGCAATTAGCTTTCATATCCACTGTCAAAGAATAACACTGAAACCCTTACAAGAAATTATAGCAAAAACCTTATTTTTTAAACTTTTTTTGGAATGCTTTCCAATTTTAAGTATACTTTCATAAAACAACATAATCCTAATTGTATTTTATACAATAAATGATGTCCTGATCTATATTAGAGTCAAGGTAACTAGGGAAATAAAACACTTCATTATTTTTTCAGTAATAACATTTAATTATTGGACTTGCAGGCAAATTAAGGATTTCTGATGAATTTGCAAAATGAGTTCCAGAAGAAATATACATACATATATCACTCAGTCAGCACTGTGGCAATCTGTTTAGTGACACAGTAATTTCAATTTGTTTTGGGTTGTAATACAAATCTATTAAATACCACAAGTAAGACTTAAACCAATCAAAGTAACTAAAAGCTGAGTAAATGTTTACATGCTATGGCATAAGAAAGTGTAGCCACAATATACTACTATTATAATTATTCTACTACCATTTTGCTGCTCATAAATGTAAAATAGTCACTCCCAATAGTTATTAAAATTAGTTGTTTTCTTGTATTCTGCTAAATATATTAAATAAATCATCTCATTTAATACTTATGAGATTTTTATGGAAAGGGTATTTCTGACATTTTATGGTTGTATTTCTGTCATTTTATAGCTCAGACAACTGATTTTTCCCAAAGTCATAGGTGGCAGAGTCAGGATATAAAATTCAGGCACATGGGTGTCTGTGAATTCCAGGCCATCCAGGGCTAAGCAGTGAGACCCAGTCTCAAAAAAAATCCACAGGTATCAGGTGCATGACTTAGAACTAGACCATTTGACTAGTATGTATAAAACCCTGGGTTCCATTCCCCACACTACACTAAACACACACACATTTATTTAATTCTAAAATAATATTTTGATCTTTGTTTGCTGATATTAATATATAGTGATATTTTATCTCCTAGAGAAAAATTTGTCCCTGTCTTTTCTAGATGGGAAAGTCCATTTTGAAGTTCAAGGCAAAGATTTGAATGCTTTATGGTACACTTCCTTGTGAGAAAGGGAGAGCACAAAGTACTTCCTCCTATCTTTCAAATTACACCATCTATACATACATTAATTCTCTTGTTTGGGGAAATAACGTGCAATAATTTTCTTTAAAATGAGATAGTAGATTACATATACAAAATATAAAATATATAAATATATATAAAATATATGTTAAATTGAGAATTCAAAACCTTGAATACATTATTCTGTGCTAAGCCCTATATAGTGTTGAGTAATATTTACTTCTACTGCATAAAATGTGAATTACAAATTACACGTTTCTATATAGAGAATCTCCTTCTTTTTCTCTATAATTGCTGACACCCAATCTGTCCCAAACAAGGCAGTCTTTGGTCTTTGTTTGCCTTTATCGAAAATGTGAAGGGAAGCAGAGCTACTGTTTTATATTATCTCTGAAACTGCTATTAAATACAGCGCATCATTGTTCTCCCATATCACAAATACCTAACAAGCTGAAAAATTCCAGTGACCTCTTCATTCCAAGAGCTTAAGAAAAATATTACTATAACTTACTAAAGACTAGTTTCTAGTTCTAATTTAGGGTAAATCCAAAATTAATTTAAATTAATTTTGTTTATGCCATAAATCTTTAACAGTTAACCTGTTTTACACAAACTATTACTATTAATCTCTAAAATGAATGACTCAAAATATAAAAATACTCCAAAAACCAAAAGTAATCTGAAATATATCCCAAGTAATTTGATTCAACACAGGTATCCCTTGGCTCTCTTGACATTAATAAGAATATATACAGAAAACTTTTCTACAAATGAAATTGAGCCTGAAAGTCAGATACAGGTATCTATGTAAACTACTGTGTATAATAAAAATCTGTGCATTCCCCAATGTATGTGATCTAATTTTCTTATGACTGTACACTTTAAAATAGTTTTCCTTATTCCACATAGAAATGACACAATTTTTAAAGTCCTTCCTGTATTTCTATACGTAAAAGTGCTTCATACAGATAAAACAATAAAAAAATAGAACTTGCTTTCTATAGCACCAACATGAAAGAGTGAGAAATTTCTGGCTACTCATAACACAAAGGCTCTTTTGTGTCTGGGTATGGTGCTCTTAAAGAGCAACTGATCAGAAAAGTATTCTAGTAGAAACTTAATAACTGGGAAATTATAGGTTCATTAATCAAATAACATAGTATTAACTCATTCTTAATTATATTTTCATGAAATTATAAACAATTTTGCTAGGAACAAATTTATTTTTTTTCATTATTGGAAAAGACAACTAAAATTCATGAAAATATTTTATATTGTTAATTTTGTTGGAAGATTTATGCCTAGCCCATAAGAGCTATCAAAAGTATATCTTAAATAGAAAGAACCTGCTATCTGGGCCAGTGAGATGGTTCCATAGGTAAAGAAATCTTCTGCCAAGTCTGATGTCCTAAATTCTATCACCAGGAAGACAGATAATTATTGCCTACAATTGTACAACTTCCTCATGCACGAGCAAGAACATCTATGCATACATATATACAGAAAATAAAATAAAAGTTTCAACTGAAAATAATTTGCTATCTATCTTACACTAGTAATCCTCAACTGAATGCATTCACTTCAGTAAAATGATTCAAAAGGGCCATATTAGCCACTGAAAATAGATTATAAACTTTTTAAATGATTGAATTTATCTCTTATTTCTTGGGTATTTACACACTTTTTTCCAGTTATGAAATGAAATGAGATATGAAGGCAGATCTCTGAATAAAAAAGGTAGCTCTAATTTATTATAGCTCTAATTAAACTATGTTAATACCTTATGAATATTAAAACCTATTAAGTTTTGATTATTGGTAAGGAATTATGTTGGTTTGACTGTTCAAAAGCACATGAAAAACAAAATGACTTCATCCTTAAGACAAATATAAACTAACTAAAGAGAAAGGGTACACATAAAGGTATAAATATAATGTATGTAATAACTAATGTTGCTTTTTAGAAGATGTTGCAACGATTGAACCATTCTGAATGTTTGATTTCAAATTTCTAGACAGCACATTGTCAGAAGTTTTAAAGGATCTCAATATATAATAGAAAATATGTACAATCATAATTCTGAGGTAACCCAATCTCAGGGAAAAAAAATACACATATCCTAGCCCATAACAGATACATATGCACATATGTAAACAGGCATAAATATGTGTATAGAATATCATTTAGAAAGGGGACCAAAATGGTAATTAATAGTAAGGGGTGAGGAAAGACTGAATATAGGCAAAAAGACACATGAATAATAAAAGAATGTAAAGGTAATTGTTTTACACACAGACTACAGAACGTCCATGGCCACAGCTATCCTCTGTACAGACTACAGAAAGACACTGAAATTCACTGAATCAGAGAGTTTGGTTACAGGCAAATGTTTTGAGGGGTTACCTTGATGTGGCTGCATGCAAACTTTTGTTTGTGAGTTCATTAAAATAATGTTATTTTTATATAAAATAAATTGCAAAAAAAGAAAAAGAAATGTGAAGCATCTGAACCTTAAAGTACCGTGTACTTGGTTTGAACCTCTTTTGTACACTGTAACAACATTGACTAAATTTTCAAGCTAAATGTATTCCTCCCCAAAATTCCAACAAACCATAATTTGGATCTAAAGTATGGAAAATACATTCAGCTTGAGCTGCCATTTGACTAGTTGGCTTTTAAAGTACCTAAAAGGTGTATAGAGCAGATGATAATTATGGCAGATGATAATAATAATACGGAAAAATTAGAATCATAAGAAAGGAAAAAAGAATAGTGTGCTTGTTAGTTTTTGTCAACTTGACACAAACTAGGTGCACTTAGAAAAAGGGAATCTCCATTGAGGAATTGCCTCCATCAGCTTGACTGTGGGCAAGGCTGTGGGGACATTTTTCTTAATGACTGATGTGAAAGGTTTCAGACCATTGTGAGCTGTGGTATCCCTTGGAAGGCAGTTTTGGGTAGTAATAGAAAGCAAGCCTACAAGCCATGGGAAGCAAATCACTAAGACGCATTCCGCTGTGGTCTCTGCTTTGGTTCCTGGCCAGACTTCCTCCCATGACCTGGAAGTCTAAGATGAAATAAACGCTTTCCTCTCCAAGTAGACTTTGGTCAGTGTTTTATCACAGCAACAGAAACCAACCTTGAATAAATATCACTGTTTTTCAAAATACATGCTCATAATTTTTACAGCTATTTCTCAAAGTGGAACATTCATTTCTTAATGCAACTGTCAGAGATTTCTTAAGATGATCTTTCTATACTGTCCATAAGTACATCTTTTTCTGAAGGCTAACATTTGAAAATTAAAGACTTAATTCATATCAGCATGGCATATGTTCTTGTACAAGTAAAATAACCTGCAATTTTTAGACTTGTCTTACTAAACTTTATATCTTACCTCTGGTTAATGAAACTTCAATGAGATGGACTTGAATCACGGGACAATTTTTCACTAAGAAGTCTGAAAATGAGATAAAACACATGGCTATTATTGTCTCCCTTCTCCCTTCCTTCCCTCCCTCTCTTTCTTCTCATCATCCCTCTCCCCATTCCCTCTCCCTAAATCTGGTGCTGGGGATGGAATTCAGAGGTTATGAATTCCAGGTTAGATAAGCATTATACCACTGAACTATCCCTAGGACCTAAGATTATTGTTTTTCATATAATATGAATCATTGTCTAATTCTTACTAAGTTTTAATTAAGGACTTGCTTTAAAAATACACAGTTGGCCGGGCAGTGGTGGTGCACACCTTTAATCCCAGCACTCGGGAGGCAGAGGCAGGTGGATCTCTGTGAGTTCAAGGCCAGCCTAGTCTACAAGAGCTAGTTCCAGGACAGGAACCAAAAGCTACAGAGAAACCCTGTCTCGAAAATTAAAAAAAAAGAAAAAGAAAAAGAAAAAAAAGTAAAAATACACAGTTGAATTTAGTTATCATATCAACTCACATTTTTGTTTGCTTTCAGACAATATAAGTACACAATTACCTGTGAAATAAGACTGTGAATCTCTATTGACTCAGTATAGAATTTGGGACATTGTATCACAAAAATGATTATCTCAAAATCACTTCTATAGGAAACATAAATACTATTCAAAGAAATAGCTGCTATTTCTGAAAAGGAATACCCATAGCTTGGCTTCTCATACTTCTACATTTTTTCCTAAATTTTCCTATATTCAAGTTATCTTTTAATTGAAAGCCTTTTATTTCAATACTATGGCAATGATATTTAACATTAATGTTTTACCTATATCCCTATTATAGAACAAAATGGTATACATGGAAATATTAACTTGCAGTAAACCTGTGATAGCTACCAACATGGTTTTAAAATTGTGCGATTTAAAGAAGATGAAAAAATATGACAAACTCTTTATATCAAGGATATTTAAATGAAATAGACAATTGGCCTGATAAGCTTACACATTACAAATCTTTGTCTAATACATTAATGTTTCCCAGAGAAAAATCTCTTTCTGGATGAACCAGATCAGAAAAGCCATTATAAAATTTATGTGAAGTTAACTATTTCCTGAATCTTAATTTTTCAGTCAAGAAAACCTTTTTATCATATTAATCAGTATTTGTTTTATTTTCCTTAGTTATTTTTACCCTATGTCTCAATATTCCAGTATATACTTCATAGAAGTCTTGTAAATACAGAGAGAGGCATGTCCCAGTGAGTAACTGCAGCAGTGCTTGCAATTGATAAAAAGGAAAGCAAGCTACATGATCACAAAAAGGTAAACAGATAAATCCAAATTTTAATATCTAGGGTAGATTATACATAAATGTTAATAAATTATATAAGTAGATCTCAAAATAATTTTAAAAAATGGTTTGAAAACTAGACATTCAAGTAAAATATCCATATGTTTTAAATCACAAAGTGTATTGCTTCAAAATACATGCTTGTATAAAGAAAATAATATACAACACTTTATGCAAAAAGCTGTTGTTGAGCTAAAATATTCATGAGTGCAGTCAAACAAAATTTTAACCTCATTATGGTGCTTCATTTTTTAAAGGAAAGTAAATGAAATAAAAAATGTTTAATTTCTTGGAAAGAATTAAAATGGCTTACAAATAATTCTTTATATATTCTATATTTAAAAGTTTTTCCAGACTGGAGAGATGGCTCGGCAATTAAAAGCATTTACTGCTCTCATTAAAGAGAACATCATTCTGGTTTCCAGAACCAACATCAAATGCCATGGGACAATGGTCTTGTACTTTGTAAAGATTTGTCACTTATATTTTAATAAATCACTGATTGTCCAGTAGCCAGGCAGGAAGTAGAGGTGGAGCAACCAGGCAGGAAATAGAGGCAGGGCAAGAAGAACAGGAGAATTCTGGGAAGAGGAAAGCCTCAGTCTGCAGCCTTCACCCAGATGCAGAGGAAGCAAGATGAGAATGCCTCGCTGATAAAGGTACCAAGCCACGTGGCTAACACAGACAAGAATTATGAGTTAAGATGTAGAAATTAGTTAATAAGAAGCCTGAGCTAATAGGCCAACCAGTTATTTATTAAAATACAAGTGACAGAAAGTACAAGACCATTGTCCCACAGCAATCAAGTGGTTCACAATCTGCTGTAATTTCAGCACAGGGGAATCCAATACCATTTGGCCTCATAAGAACTTGCACACACATGGTAAATATATACTTTTGTATACATAAATAATATGCTATAAAATGGACTATGTACTCTTATTTGTAGAGATTGCATAAATATAAATTCAAATATGATCTACACAGGCTTACTAATTTTATTCACCTTAATTCATTAAATTTATATACAGTATTTCTCTCCATATATATATATTATTAATAGTCTATTATATCTAATTAATGCCCTTATAGTACTTGTTTAGCTGGCCTTCTCTAGATACTTTCTAAGTGCTAATGTACCATGTGTTTATATCATATATGTTTTACTTTTATTTACAAGTACCATTATTAATGATGGCTAACTTTTAGATTAGGAGCTACAAAGATTATTATGATTTCTCAGATTTTCTAATTTAATAATTTTAATACTATAGCATCTAATCCTAAAATTAAAACTATCAAAATCAAAATTTTCCATACTTTAGCAAACAAAATCCATACCAGTTAAATAAACTAAGATGATTAACTGTGTATTAAGTGAAACCTAGCTCTGAATTAATGACTCCAAATGTCTTGTTCTTTCCTCAGGCTTCAAAGGGAACAGAAATTAGGAGGACTTTAAAATCTCTTTCCTGGTTTGGGGAGATGGCTCTATGGATCAACTAGAGTTGGATCCCCAGAATCCAACTAAAAGCTGGACAGACATGGTAGCTACCTGTAATCCTAGCAAACAGTAAACAAAAACAGAAGATCTGTGGGGAAAGCTAGCTAGCTAGACTAGCAGAAATTCGTGAGCACTGCTGGCTTAATAAGAAATTCTGCTTCAATAAATTGTGATGAGGAAGAAACCTGAGGCCAAATTTGAGTCTCCATAGTACACATCCACACACAGGTGCATGCACACCCAGACACACACACAAACACACTTGCGTGGACTCTAATTTTACCAACTATAGTATTTCAAAAGTTAGGCCTAATAATATTGCTTGCTTAGCTTTCACTGTGGTATGTTTGGAAAAAACCAGGATAAAATCTATTTTTGTTGCTATTACTGTTGTCAATCTTGATGGCTTAATAGAGAGGTAATGTAAAAAAAATTCTAAAGTGAGATCAAGTCACTCTTAACTAGGACTGATTTCCATCCCAGGGAGAATATTTGGTGATATCTCAAGACATATTTGGCTGTATCATAACTTGGAGGGGGTTACTGGTTTGCAGACTGAGGACAGAAATGATACTGAGCATCCTATGCTGCATATGACAGCCCCATTTCCAAAAGAACTGTCCCACGTCAAATGCCTATAGCAACATATGAGAAATCTTTGGCCAGAGAAAAAAATTGTGATCACACTGTAGAATAATATCCCCAAACCACTGGATATAATTATTGAATATAATATATATTCCAAAATTATTTAATGCAGTAAATACAGAAGACTCAAATTTTTAAAACCATTTTAGGTGTTTCTCTAATTTTACTAGATAAACTAATAAGAGCCATGTTAATGACTTTGATGGAGTTCTGACTTGAAAATCAGTATTGAGTGAAGAGTTGTATGGTCATAACAAAGTAATAAAGAAATTCATTATCTATAGATAAATGTGCAGGTTCAGTGGCCAGTAAAATAGAATGTAAGAATGAATACATGACAGTTTTTTTAGGCACTATCTTTTCTTACTTTGTCTTCATTTGCACTTCTCAAAAAAATCTCTTTACTTCTCCACTTAACAATTTTCTTCAAACAGTGTCTGCATGATAAAATAATAAAGAAAAAGGTTTATTTAATAATGGGTTACTCAGCATATTTATGCCTATATTAAACAATTTGTCAATCATGCAATTTCTAAAATTAATGTGGAACCATTCTCAAGTATAAAGTATCTCTAATGACAGCAAATGCTTTATTCTTTCTTATCATACCATCTTTTAAGAATCAATCACATCTTTTAGTGATAAAGTGTAATTTTATTTTGATTATTAAAGTATTCAAAAGGTTTCCTGACAGAGGGAAAATTTTAAGTCTTGATTGCTCTGTGAAAATCAGATGTTACTGAAAAAATATTCTTCTGATGATTGTAGACACTGTAATCATCAAATATCACCCTTTATTATTTAAATAAGAATGAAACCTAGAGAATAAATATCTACATATTTTTATTTATTTATTTGATTGAGACAGGTTTCTCTGTATAAGAGCCCTGGCTATCCTGGAACTCCTTTGTAGACGAGGCTGGCCTCAAACTCAAAGAGATCTGCCTGCTTCTGCCTCCTGAGTGCTGGAACTACAGACTTGCACCACCATGCCTACGTTTATTTTTATCTCTTTATATATCTTATCTCATAAATTCATTTATCATTTTCTAATCATAAACTGAATGATTTTTAGGACATCAATGTCAATCAGACCTATTCCTTTTGTTTGTATTAGTTTTGTTAGTGTTATTTATTTATTTATGGAGAATAATTTTTTTGAAATCATCTTGCTATGTTCCCTGGCCAAAGTAGACCTCACTATGTAGACCAGGCTGACCTCAACCTTTCAGCAATTCTCTTGCCTCTGACTCCTGAGTGCTAGGTTTCTAAACCTGTCTGTGACACCATGCCTGACCATATTGCTGAGTGCTAGGTTTCTAGGCCTGTGATGCCACACCTGACCATATTGCTTGTGTTTAAACTATGTTTTCATCTGGTCTTCTATTTGCTAGCACAAATAGAGCTTTATCTCTTCAGTAGCTCTAATCTCTTTCATCAGTTACTTCAGTATTTTTTTTCTGGTACAATTTGCAAATGAGATCCGAAATGGCATAACAAAAAGGTTTTCTGTGCTAAACAGGAAAACTTCTCAGTTTATACTTCTCCAGCATTTCTACAACTGAACTTCTTTCCCTAGAGAGCATCTGGAAAGACCTGCAACTTTAACAGGACAGGAAAATCTGAAAAATATTGTATAAAACTACACTATTCTCATTCCTGGAGCATTCCTTTCCTTCCAGTTCAATGGTGCTTAGCTGTAATGAACCATTATACTTTCTAGTCACTTCAAAATCATTAGCTAAAAAGTCACAAAAGCCATTGTCACAAAGCAGTCACATCAAATATTAAAATTTTAGTAGTTATGTTAAGATTATTTTATAAATATTTTCATTTAAAAGGCTTATTCATGTAACTAACTCAATTATAGAACTAACCATGATTAATCATGAAAAACACTCAATTTCCTGAGGAATTATTATAATTTCCAACATTAGCTTTGTTTAGGCCTAGTTTTAACACATGCAATAGCTACAGAATCATCTTACGACAAGGTATTCACTCTTTCTTGAGATCTTCATCATTACTGCAGAAAGCCATAGAAATTACAGTTCATCCTTCCAAGTACAAGCAGATGAAAATAATCATATTTTACTGGCCCACATGGGACTTAGACTGCTGTATTTAAATCTTCATAGATAGCTTGGCCCCAAAAGAAGCTATGGATAACCATAGTAAAAAGGAAAAGGAAGCAACCTATTTGATGAGATAAGGTAGTAGGTTTTTGCTACACCCAGTAGAAAGGCATAGGCAAAAAACAAGATTATCCCAAACAAAAAGGAAATATGATTATAATAAAAATGAGTAAATAAATTTGCCTAAGTTTACAAAATTGTTTTTTATTTTTACAAATATCACAGGGCATTTTGAAAGTTACTCTTCATCAAAATATATGTTAAGCACATATATTTCTAGAGGTTACATCAACCTAGAAAGAATCCAAATACTATCATTAGGAAAATGGATAAATTAATGATAAATTCATACAGTGGAATACTTTAGAGCAGCATAATAAATCCATCAGCACTGTATATTTTAACACAGTTTAGCAACTATATGATGAGCTACAAAAGCAGGAAAGGAGCACAAAGCAGTATGATTTCATTTATAAAAGAAAATTCAAAAGCTGGCTACTCTAATATATTGATTCGAAATGCAAACACTACAGCAAAACTATTTTTTAAAAGTGGGGAGATTATACATGAATTCAAACAAGAGGCTGCTTCTGAAAAGAGGCCTGGAGTTAGGAACGTCCTGCTAAGTGAACACAGGTGAATTCAGAGAAAATAGGATTATTTCCTGAAATTGGGTGACAGATTACTAATGAACTACTTTGTATGCCATACACAGAAAACTGTGGTGCATATATTTTAGAAATACTGTTTAAATGTATCAAACACTTACTACATAATTCAAGCTGTACTCTGTTTTCTGTACTTTTCTAATCTGCTTTGTAATTTTAACAGGGAGCCACTTTTTTCTACAGCAGCCATTCTAACGCAACACACACACAGTTTAAGCAGTTTCAATTTTCCTAGCTAAATTAATTTTTTCATAAAACTCACTTTAAAAACTCAGATATTCGAGGAAAGTATGAGGATAACTTTGGCATTCAAAACATTAAAGACCTCATTAAAAATAAAAAAAGACTATTAAGTTTAGTGCAGGCTATACAACAGGGTTTTTTTTTTTTTAACTTAAGACGGACAGCAAGAGCAAATACTCTCTTTAAACAAGTATCTTATTTAATAAATGATCTTATTCCAAGAAGATGCCTCTTGGGAAATTCTATAATTTGAAAAAAAATAAGATTTAATATTTATTTTTATACATTATATACATGTAACTCTAACAACCTCACAGCTTTTAAAGCCTAGAAGTGTTTAAGTTTTGGTAGATTGTCCTATGGTTTTACTGACAGAATGATGTTAAAATTAGTAAATGCTAAGGGAAAAATCTTTTAAAACATACCTTTACCTTTATCCCCAAACTTAGTTTTCCAGCAGTGAATACAACTGTGGAACTCACAAGGAAAACTGATAAAAACTTCCAAAGTTTTACTTTTTATAACCTAAGTTTTGTTCTTCAACTATAAAGTGAGACACAAAACTAAAAATAATCTTTACACTGTTCCGTCTATTGAAATGATTTCTAGATTGCACTTCCTCAGAGCCTTGTCTTGAGGATTTTCCCCCCTTTTTTCCTTTAAAGAAGCACTGACAGTTCAGTTCCTAGTTAAAAGACAGTCTGAAACTTATTGCCAACCACCATCAGCACAAAATAATAAAATATTCCCTTTTAGAGCCAGCTTTTTTTAAAGAAATAATCCTAAGGATAAAAATATGTCATTTCCACAGGTTGAATTTAAAGATGCAATAAATGACGAACTTCTGAGACTCATCAATTACGATAATTATACCAACTTTTAAAGTTATATCTTAGTATATGTAATTTCTATCATAACAAAATTGAAACCTCTCAATAATGCTTAAGATTCCCTCTTCTCCTAAGTCCAGAGAGGACATCGAATACATTCAACTCTGGACATTTTCGTAAGTTGCATGTGAAAAACGCCAAGCACTATCTACTGCTTATAATAACGCACTCCCACCCATTATAAAGATTTTATATTAATTTTACATCACACATCTATTCTAAAGAAAAGGTATTTTGCAGCAACATTACCTTGTAAGCGGAGCCTCACTTTCCCCCTTCCCCTTCTAGCCCCTAATTCGGAGGATCAGAGCCTTTAGAAAACCTGAACATTAACAGCCGCACTAACCCCTCAAGCACTGTTAGAATTTTTTTAAAAAGTACTTTAAAAGTCCTATACCTTTGTCTTCATCCTTTAAGACTTAAGTTCTGAGAAAAAGGGATGGGGGACGCCAAAGACAGTGTGAAATCTGAGGTTCGAGGTGGGGCAGGACGTTAAGCGGAGTCCCGGTTGACAAAAGAAAGAACTAGAAGGCTGGTGGGATGCCGGACCAGGTTGAGCGCAGTTATCCTGAGCGCACGTGAAGCTGCTGAGGGGGGGGAGGGACCTCGGCGGCTGCGGCTCTCGGATCTCCACTGCCCCCAAGCGACGGAGCCCGTCCTAACCGAGGCGACTCACAGCAGCCATTTTGGCGTCATCCCAGACCCGCCTCTGTGGCTCACGGGACTCCACCCACCACTGCTTCCCGAACCGAAACAGGAAGTGGGCTCGGAACCCCAGAAGCCGGGAGCAGCGACTGCCTCCCCGCGCCCTAGCGACCCGCCACCGGTCCGGTCCCTGTCCCGAGTGTTAGAGCCCCCTCCCCTCCTCCGAGCCCCGCGAACTCGTGAGATCATGTCGAACATGGAGAGTATCCTTTCCAACGGTTGGGGGTGCTGCCCTGGGAACCGGGAAAGGGCAAAGGCAGGGGCGGGAGACACGCCCAGGGTTTGACCTTTTTGGTCTGCGGGTGGCGTGCGGGCGCTCGAGCGCGAGCAGGGAGCAGCGGGGGGGGGGGGGGGGGGGTTGACTTTTTTTCCCCTCCTCGCTGCTGCTGCAGCCGCCGCCTCCATCCTAGAATGTGGGGAGGGTCAGGGAAGCCTGTGGACAGATGGAGATAATTGAGCCCGTCCCGCTTCTTGTTGAGCACTTCTGTCACCTGCCTTATCAGTGAATTTTGTCATCTTTGAAATTGACAGGGAATGGTGCCAGAACAGAGGGGAGGCAGCTGGAGTTTGCCTATGCTTGCTGTGAGGCGGAGATGTTGGGTTTGGGGTTTGAGTGCTTTGCGTGGACGAATAGCTTCTAGCGAGCTGCCCTTTTTCGACTGCAGGTGACTGAGGTGATAAGGTTGAGCAATTGCCAGGAGCCCTCCGCACTAACTCTTGATTGCTTTTTGAACCTGCTGCATGCTAATTTAACACTCGAGGAAACTGAGGTCATTCCTGAAGCCTTGAAATCTCATCAGCCATACCTGTGTGGACACTTAGGGGCTAAGAATAAAGCTGCCTCGTGATGTCATGAGTATGAATGTTTTTTTTTCACTACTAAAATTCCATCACAGCAACTCCATGTTGCTGTAATTCTTACTTCTTCCTGAAGTTGGCATTAGAGGTAGAATAATTGGCTTTTTCTTTCCAGGCCTTTTTTTCCAGGCCAAAGTGGCAACAGGGTAAAATGTATCTTAACTGTTCAATAACTCATTTTAGAAGGTGTTTTGGTTCATTAGTTTATAAGCCTGAAATAC